>NW_027016206.1:0-70000 GCF_036934945.1 Oncorhynchus masou masou | reverse complement strand
GTTTACAGAGGAATCAGCCTCTCTGTGTGTTTGTGTGTGTGTGTGTGTGTGTGTGTGTGTGTGTGCGTGCGTGTATGTGTGAGTGTGAGTGTGTGTGTATGTGTATGTGTGTCCGATGCAGGGGAGAGGTACATAACAAGAGAGTAAACCACATTCATTAATTTGTAGGTATTACTGAGGATGATGTCTGTTAGGGGAATCACTGTGTTTTACCCTTGGGTGGTACATTACAGTGCACTATATAGGGAATAGGGGGCTGTTTGGGATGTAGCCCCATCAGTCCGTTAGGGAATCGTGTTATTTAGGTTGTACACTACAGCACGCACAGACAGACAGACAGACAGACAGACAGACAGACAGACAGACAGACGAGGAGACAGAGGAGACAGACAGACAGAGGAGACAGACAGACAGACAAAACAGACGAGACAGATGAGACAGACGAGACAGACGAGACAGACAGAGGAGACAGACAGAGGAGACAGACAGAGGAGACAGACAGAGGAGACAGACAGAGGAGACAGACAGAGGAGACAGACAGAGGAGACAGACAGACAGAGGAGACAGATATAGATGTGGGAGGGAGAAAGATCCACAAAGAATTTGAAAACATCTCCTTCCTGAGCGGTATGACGGCTGCGTGGTCCCATGGTGTTTATACTAGCATACTGTTGTTTGTATAGATGAACGTGGTATCTTCATAAATTGCTCCCGAGGATGAACCAGACTTCTGGAGATCTGAAATTGTTTTTTTCTGAGGTCTTGGCTGTTTTCTTTTGATTTCCCCATGATGTTAAGCAAAGAGGCACTGAGTTTGAAGGTAGGCCTTGAAATACATCCACAGGTACACCTCCAATTGATTAAAATGATGTCAATTAGCCTATCAGAAACTTCTAAAGCCATGACCGTACGACAGACCACGTATTCACACAACCTAATTGACAAACAAACAAACCAAAACAAAGGCAAAGTGTTCTCATGCCTTGTTGATTTCAAAAAAGCTTTTGACTCAATGTGCCATCAGGTTGTGCTATAGAACTCAATTTGCCATCAGGTTGTGCTATAGAACTCAATTTGCCATGAGGTTGTGCTATAGAATTTGTGCTATAGAACTCAATGTGCCATGAGGTTGTGCTATAGAACTCAATTTGCCATGAGGTTGTGCTATAGAACTCAATTTGCCATGAGGTTCTGCTATAGAACTCAATGTGCCATGAGGTTGTGCTATAGAACTCAATTTGCCATGAGGTTGTGCTATAGAATTTGTGCTATAGAACTCAATGTGCCATGAGGTTGTGCTATAGAAGTCAATTTGCCATGAGGTTGTGCTATAGAAGTCAATTTGCCATGAGGTTGTGCTATAGAACTCAATTTGCCATCAGGTTGTGCTATAGAATTTGTGCTATAGAACTCAATTTGCCATCAGGTTGTGCTATAGAATTTGTGCTATAGAACTCAATTTGCCATGAGGTTGTGCTATAGAATTTGTGCTATAGAACTCAATTTGCCATGAGGTTGTGCTATAGAAGTCAATTTGCCATGAGGTTGTGCTATAGAACTCAATTTGCCATGAGGTTGTGCTATAGAATTTGTGCTATAGAACTCAATGTGCCATGAGGTTGTGCTATAGAAGTCAATTTGCCATGAGGTTGTGCTATAGAAGTCAATTTGCCATGAGGTTGTGCTATAGAACTCAATTTGCCATCAGGTTGTGCTATAGAATTTGTGCTATAGAACTCAATTTGCCATGAGGTTGTGCTATAGAATTTGTGCTATAGAACTCAATTTGCCATGAGGTTGTGCTATAGAAGTCAATTTGCCATGAGGTTGTGCTATATAACTCAATTTGCCATGAGGTTGTGCTATAGAACTCAATTTGCCATGAGGTTGTGCTATAGAATTTGTGCTATAGAAGTCAATTTGCCATGAGGTTGTGCTATAGAACTCAATGTGCCATGAGGTTGTGCTATAGAACTCAATTTGCCATGAGGTTGTGCTATAGAACTCAATGTGCCATCAGGTTGTGCTATAGAACTCAATGTGCCATGAGGTTGTGCTATAGAACTCAATTTGCCATGAGGTTGTGCTATAGAACTCAATGTGCCATGAGGGTGTGCTATAGAACTCAATGTGCCATGAGGTTGTGCTATAGAACTCAATTTGCCATGAGGTTGTGCTATAGAACTCAATTTGCCATCAGGTTGTGCTATAGAACTCAATGTGCCATGAGGTTGTGCTATAGAACTCAATGTGCCATGAGGTTGTGCTATAGAACTCAATTTGCCATGAGGTTGTGCTATAGAACTCAATTTGCCATGAGGTTGTGTTATAGAACTCAATGTGCCATGAGGTTGTGCTATAGAACTCAATTTGCCATGAGGTTGTGCTATAGAACTCAATTTGCCATCAGGTTGTGCTATAGAACTCAATGTGCCATGAGGTTGTGCTATAGAACTCAATTTGCCATCAGGTTGTGCTATAGAACTCAATGTGCCATGAGGTTGTGCTATAGAACTCAATTTGCCATCAGGTTGTGCTATAGAACTCAATGTGCCATGAGGTTGTGCTATAGAACTCAATTTGCCATGAGGTTGTGCTATAGAACTCAATTTGCCATCAGGTTGTGCTATAGAACTCAATTTGCCATCAGGTTGTGCTATAGAACTCAATGTGCCATGAGGTTGTGCTATAGAACTCAATTTGCCATGAGGTTGTGCTATAGAATTTGTGCTATAGAAGTCAATTTGCCATGAGGTTGTGCTATAGAACTCAATTTGCCATGAGGTTGTGCTATAGAACTCAATGTGCCATGAGGTTGTGCTATAGAACTCAATTTGCCATGAGGTTGTGCTATAGAACTCAATGTGCCATGAGGTTGTGCTATAGAACTCAATGTGCCATGAGGTTGTGCTATAGAACTCAATGTGCCATGAGGTTGTGCTATAGAACTCAATTTGCCATGAGGTTGTGCTATAGAACTCAATGTGCCATGAGGTTGTGCTATAGAACTCAATGTGCCATGAGGTTGTGCTATAGAACTCAATGTGCCATGAGGTTGTGCTATAGAACTCAATTTGCCATGAGGTTGTGCTATAGAACTCAATGTGCCATGAGGTTGTGCTATAGAACTCAATGTGCCATCAGGTTGTGCTATAGAACTCAATGTGCCATGAGGTTGTGCTATAGAACTCAATGTGCCATGAGGTTGTGCTATAGAACTCAATGTGCCATGAGGTTGTGCTATAGAACTCAATGTGCCATGAGGTTGTGCTATAGAACTCAATGTGCCATGAGGTTGTGCTATAGAACTCAATGTGCCATGAGGTTGTGCTATAGAACTCAATGTGCCATGAGGTTGTGCTATAGAACTCAATTTGCCATGAGGTTGTGCTATAGAACTCAATTTGCCATCAGGTTGTGCTATAGAACTCAATGTGCCATGAGGTTGTGCTATAGAACTCAATGTGCCATCAGGT
The DNA here is from genome assembly GCF_036934945.1 of Oncorhynchus masou masou. NCBI lineage: Eukaryota > Metazoa > Chordata > Actinopteri > Salmoniformes > Salmonidae > Oncorhynchus > Oncorhynchus masou. Next base: position 66,524 of record NW_027016206.1, on the reverse strand, counting down.
TGTGCTATAGAACTCAATGTGCCATGAAGTTGTGCTATAGAACTCAATTTGCCATGAGGTTGTGCTATAGAACTCAATGTGCCATGAGGTTGTGCTATAGAACTCAATGTGCCATGAGGTTGTGCTATAGAACTCAATTTGCCATGAGGTTGTGCTATAGAACTCAATTTGCCATCAGGTTGTGCTATAGAACTCAATGTGCCATGAGGTTGTGCTATAGAACTCAATGTGCCATGAGGTTGTGCTATAGAACTCAATTTGCCATGAGGTTGTGCTATAGAACTCAATTTGCCATGAGGTTGTGTTATAGAACTCAATGTGCCATGAGGTTGTGCTATAGAACTCAATTTGCCATGAGGTTGTGCTATAGAACTCAATTTGCCATCAGGTTGTGCTATAGAACTCAATGTGCCATGAGGTTGTGCTATAGAACTCAATTTGCCATGAGGTTGTGCTATAGAATTTGTGCTATAGAAGTCAATTTGCCATGAGTTTGTGCTATAGAACTCAATTTGCCATGAGGTTGTGCTATAGAACTCAATGTGCCATGAGGTTGTGCTATAGAACTCAATTTGCCATGAGGTTGTGCTATAGAACTCAATGTGCCATGAGGTTGTGCTATAGAACTCAATGTGCCATGAGGTTGTGCTATAGAACTCAATTTGCCATGAGGTTGTGCTATAGAACTCAATTTGCCATCAGGTTGTGCTATAGAACTCAATGTGCCATGAGGTTGTGCTATAGAACTTAATGTGCCATGAGGTTGTGCTATAGAACTCAATGTGCCATGAGGTTGTGCTATAGAACTCAATGTGCCATGAGGTTGTGCTATAGAACTTAATTTGCCATGAGGTTGTGCTATAGAACTCAATGTGCCATGAGGTTGTGCTATAGAACTCAATTTGCCATGAGGTTGTGCTATAGAACTCAATTTGCCATCAGGTTGTGCTATAGAACTCAATTTGCCATCAGGTTGTGCTATAGAACTCAATGTGCCATGAGGTTGTGCTATAGAACTCAATTTGCCATGTGGTTGTGCTATAGAATTTGTGCTATAGAAGTCAATTTGCCATGAGGTTGTGCTATAGAACTCAATTTGCCATGAGGTTGTGCTATAGAACTCAATGTGCCATGAGGTTGTGCTATAGAACTCAATTTGCCATGAGGTTGTGCTATAGAACTCAATGTGCCATGAGGTTGTGCTATAGAACTCAATGTGCCATGAGGTTGTGCTATAGAACTCAATTTGCCATGAGGTTGTGCTATAGAACTCAATTTGCCATGAGGTTGTGCTATAGAACTCAACGTGCCATGAGGTTGTGCTATAGAACTCAACGTGCCATGAGGTTGTGCTATAGAACTCAATGTGCCATGAGGTTGTGCTATAGAACTCAATGTGCCATGAGGTTGTGCTATAGAACTCAATTTGCCATGAGGTTGTGCTATAGAACTCAACGTGCCATGAGGTTGTGCTATAGAACTCAACGTGCCATGAGGTTGTGCTATAGAACTCAACGTGCCATGAGGTTGTGCTATAGAACTCAACGTGCCATGAGGTTGTGCTATAGAACTCAATGTGCCATGAGGTTGTGCTATAGAACTCAATGTGCCATGAGGTTGTGCTATAGAACTCAATGTGTCATGAGGTTGTGCTATAGAACTCAATGTGCCATGAGGTTGTGCTATAGAACTTAATGTGCCATGAGGTTGTGCTATAGAACTCAATGTGCCATGAGGTTGTGCTATAGAACTTAATGTGCCATGAGGTTGTGCTATAGAACTCAATGTGCCATGAGGTTGTGCTATAGAACTCAATGTGCCATGAGGTTGTGCTATAGAACTCAATGTGTCATGAGGTTGTGCTATAGAACTCAATGTGCCATGAGGTTGTGCTATAGAACTCAATGTGCCATGAGGTTGTTCTATAGAACTCAATGTGCCATGAGGTTGTGCTATAGAACTCAATGTGCCATGAGGTTGTGCTATAGAACTCAATGTGCCATGAGGTTGTGCTATAGAACTCAATGTGCCATGAGGTTGTGCTATAGAACTCAATGTGCCATGAGGTTGTTCTATAGAACTCAATGTGCCATGAGGTCGTGCTCTAGAATTTGATGGAAAAAGATGTTGGGGGCAAAACATACTACGTTGTAAAATCCATGTACACAAACAACAAGTCTGCGGTTAAAATTTTCAGAAAAACACACACATTTCTTCCCACTTCTTCCCACAGGGTCGTGGGGTGGTGAGACGTGGGGCGAGACAGGGATCTCAGTCGCCTGGACTCATTTAGCTATTTATGCAGTCTGTTGTCAATACCTTAAACCATCTCACATGGTAAAACACAATTTGCAGATCTCACTTAGACTTTTCAGCAAAACTCAAAACACATTCTGCACTCTAATGCACATGTCATCCATACTGGTAAACACAAGTGGCAAATACAAATAGAGAACACATGTTATTGATTGAACACAACCACTCAAAATTGATTTACTGTAACAGTAGTGACGGCTCAATAGATTTTGACTGGTTGCAGGTTCATACCACCAAAGAATGACAGTATCACAGAGACCAAGGACAAGTTTGTGAGATGCAGGGTACAGTACTGTAAAAATAGGGGTACAAGGAGGAGGAAGAACAAAAAACAATGTTGCAAAGAGCAAAGCAGAGTAGTAATTTCTGATCCATTTTGAGCTACTATGATAGAACACGTTTTCGTTCATCAAAAGACAATGACGGAAAAATATGAATATTTTTTTAGATTAATAATGTACTTCTCCCTGAGAATTGTGTTTTGAACAATGTGTTTTCTATTTTTCGGTGTATTGCTTACTGACTGCTTGAGAGTGTATATCATTTTGATCACGTTGTTTATGATTTGAGAGCAGTGTTTGATTTTGAACACAGGTAAAACTGTTTTGAGGCGAATGTTTCATTTTGCGAGAGGAGTCAGAGGTTATGTAAATAGTGCTTGAAGATGAGGTTTTGTGTTTAATGTTTTCAGGAAATGGAGCAAGGTTTCAAAAATGGTGTATTAGCAATTGAGATAAACTGTAATATGAAGGGGAAAACTCCCAGATTGCAGTTCCTAGGGCTTCCACTAGATGTCAACGGTCTTTAGAAAGATTTTCTGGCTTGTTTTTGGAAAAATTAGATGGAATTTGTAGTTTTTCTAAGTGGCTCCCATTTTGGCTGTAGTGTTTTCATGCGCTCGGATGAGAACGCGTTCTTCGTTGTTTATCTCCGGTAAAGACAATAGTGATTCTCCGTTTTAAATGTTATCGTTTATTTACGTATTAGGGTACCTGAGGTTTGATTATAAACGTTGTTTGATAAGTTAGGATAGTTAGGACAATTTTTGATGTAGCTGGGACCTTTTTTTGGAGGGACCTTTTTTGAAAAATGTTTTAAATGCTTTTGTGTGCAGGGCGCTGTCCTCAGAGAATCACATGGTGTGCTTTCGCCATAAAGCCTTTTTGAAATCTGACACAGCGGCTGGATTAACAAGGAGTTAAGCTTTATTCCGATGTATGACACTTGTATTTTAATGATTGTTAAATATGACTATTTCTGTAATTTCCCGCTCTGCAATTTCACTGGATGTTGTCGAGGTGGGTCGCTAGCCCCACGCCTAGCCATAACAAGATCTATAACCATCACCTCTGTGTTAGTGGTGGAGGAAAGCTGGGTTAGAGGTCTCTCTCTCTCCCTCTCTCTCTCTCTCTCTCTCTCTCTCTTTCTAATTCAGTTTGTCTTCCCTTTACATGATTGTGTGTATGTGGTAATGGGTCCAGCTGCCAACAGAATATGACGTCTGCTCTGCTACAGGCATGGAGGGTCAGTACCAGCTCAAATATGTCAAGTGGAGGGATGGTGTGTGTGTGTGTGTGTGTGTGTGTGTGTGTGTGTGTGTGTGTGTGTGTGTGTGTGTGTGTGTGTGTGTGTGTGTGTGTGTGTGTGTGTGTGTGTGTGTGTGTGTGTGTGTGTGTGTGTGTGTGTGTGTGTGTGTGTGTGTGTGTGTGTGTGTGTGTGTGTGTGTGTGTGCGCTCAAGCCCACAGATATATCCGGATTTCACTATTTCATAAAATAGTGAAATCCATAAAATGTTTAATTCATAACCATAGGCTACCGTGAGGTTTTATTTTAATTAATCTTTATCTGCCATCAGTGCCTGAGCATTAAGGACCTAACTGTACCCGCTCTGACTGAAACCTGTAAGAGTGGAAGCTGTTCTGTTAGTGCTGCTGAAGACAGGAAGACGAAGTAGGACATTCTAGCCTCATAACTGGACAGTGGAGGCTTTATGTTCTAGACTTTATGTTCTAAACTTTATGTTCTAAACTTTATGTTCGAAACGTTATTTTCTAGACTTTATGTTCCAAACTTTATGTTCCAAATATGTTCTAAACTTAATGTTCTAAACTGTATGTTCTAGACTTTTGTTCTAAACTTTATGTTCTAGGCTTTATGTTCTAGACGTTATGTTCTAGACTTTATGTTCTAGACTTTATATTCTAAACTTTACATTTTAAAATGTATGTTCTAGACTTTATGTTCTAGACTTTTTGTTCTAGACTTTTTGTTCTATACTTTATGTTCCTGTCACGCCCTGGTCGAAGTATTTTGCGTTTGTCTTCATTTATTTGGTCAGGCCAGGTTGTGGCATGGGTTTTTGTATGTGGTGTGTTTGTATTGGGATTGTAGCTTAGTGGGGTGTTCTAGTTAAGTCTATGGCTGTCTGAAGTGGTTCTCAATCAGAGGCAGGTGTTTCATCGTTGTCTCTGATTGGGAACCATATTTAGGCAGCCATATTCTTTGAGTGTTTCGTGTGTGATTGTCCTTAGTGTCCTGATGTCCTTGTTCTGTGTTTATTTACACCAGTATAGGCTGTTTCGGTTTTCGTTACGTTCTTTGTTTTGTAATGTTTGTAATTGATTCGTGTTTTACGTTTGTTTATTAAACATGGATCGCAATCTACACGCCACATTTTGGTCCGACTCTGTTTCCCACCTAGAAAGCCGTCACAGTTCCAAACAGGTTTTAAACTTTATGTTCAAGACTTTATGTTCTAAACTTTATTTAACTATCTTTATGTTCAAGACTTTTGTTCTAATCTTTATGTTCTATACTTTATTTTCTAGACTTTAAGAACTGGAGGCGGCGAAAGCGGAGAGGTGCTGGAATCAGGAGAATCAACAGAGGCAGCAGCAACAGCAGCAACAGCAGGAGAAGCAACAGAAGCAGCAGCAGCAGCAGCAGTGGGAGAGGCTGCATTACTTGGAGAAATGGACTTGGGAGGAGATCCTTGACGGAGAAGGACCCTGGAAACAACCTGGAGAATATCGCTGCCCCAAGGAAGAACTGGAGGCGAAGAAAGCAGAGAGGCGCTGGTATGAGGAGGCAGCACGGCAACGCGGATGGAAGCCCAAGAGTCAGCCCCAAAAATTTATTGGGGGGAGCTCAGGGAGAGTGTGGCAGAGTCAGGAGTCAGACCTGAGCCAACTCCCCCTGTTTATCGTGAGGAGCCAAGGAGGAGACCAGAGCCGGTGTTGGAGGTGAGCGAAGCAGAGACTGTGAAGGAGTTAATGGGGAAATTGGAGGAGAGAGAAATGAGGGAGTTGCTGTGTTGGTGCTTTAAGCATGGAATTCGCCCGACGGAGCGTGTCGGGGATTTGATGGCACCTGGGTCAGCGCTTCATACTCGTCCTGAGGTGAGTGTTAGTCGGCTGGTGAAGATTGTGCCAGCCTCACGCACCAGGCCTCCTGTGCACCACCCTAGCCTTGCAAGTCCTGTGCCAGCCCTGCTCTCAAGATCTCCAGTACGCCTTCACGGTCTAGCCCATCCTGTGCCACCTCCACCCACCAGTCCTCCGGTGGCAGCTCCCCGCACCAGGCTTCCTGTGCGTGTCCTCAGCCCAATACCACCAGTGCCAGCACCACGCATCAGGCCTACAGTTTGCCTCGCCTCTCCAGTGCTGACAGAGCCTTCCTCCTCTCCTGCGCTGCCGGAGCCTTCCGCCTGTCCAGCGCTGTCAGAGCCTTCCGCCTCTACAGCGCTGCCTGAGTCTCCTGCCTGTTCAGCGCAGCCAGAGCTTCCAGCCTGCATGGAGCAGCCAGAGCTTCCAGCCTGCATGGAGCAGTCAGAGCTGCCGGTCTGCATGGAGCAGTCAGAGCTGCCGGTCTGCATGGAGCAGCCAGAGCTGCCGGTCTGCATGGAGCAGCCAGAGCTGCCGGTCTGCATGGAGCAGCCAGAGCTGTCAGTATGCATGGAGCAGCTAGAGCTGCCAGTCTGCAAGGAGCTGCCAGTCTGCAAGGAGCTGCCAGTCTGCAAGGAGCCGTCAGAGCTGCCAGTCTGCATGGAGCAGCCAGAGCCGTCAGTCAGTATGGAGCAGCCAGAGCCACCAGTCTGCATGGAGCAGCCAGAGCCGTCAGTCAGTATGGAGCAGCCAGAGCCACCAGTCAGCATGGAGCAGCCAGAGCCGCCATCAGCATGGAGCAGCCAGAGCCGCCAGTCAGCATTGAGCAGCCAGATCCGTCAGTCTGCCAGGATCCGTCAGTCTGCCAGGTGCCGCCAGTCAGCCAGACCCTCCTAGATCCACCAGTCAGCCAGACTCTTCCAGATCCGCCAGTCAGCCAGACTCTTCCAGATCTGCCAGTCAGCCAGACTCTTCCAGATCTGCCAGTCAGCCAGACTCTTCCAGATCCGCCAGTCAGCCAGACGCTTCCAGATCCGCCAGTCAGCCAGACGCTTCCAGATCCGCCAGTCAGCCAGACGCTTCCAGATCTGCCAGTCAGCCAGACTCTTCCAGATCCGCCAGTCAGCCAGACTCTTCCAGATCCGCCAGTCAGCCAGACTCTTCCAGATCCACCAGTCAGCCAGACTCTTCCAGATCTGCCATTCAGCCAGACTCTTCCAAATCTGCCAGACTCTTCCAGATCTGCCAGTCAGCCAGACTCTTCCAGATCTGCCAGTCAGCCAGACTCTTCCAGATCCGCCAGTTAGCCAGGATCTGCCAGAACCGCCAGCCAGACAGGATCTGCCAGATCCAACTACCTGCCTGAGCTTCCACTCAATGCTGAGCTTCCTCTCAGTGCTGAGCTTTCTCTCAGTGCCGAGCTACCCTTCAGTCCCGAGTTGCCCCACAGTCCCGAGCTGCCCCTCAGTCCCGAGCTGCCCCTCAGTCCCGAGCTGCCCCTCAGTCCCGAGCTGCCCCTCAGTCCCGAGCTGCCCCTCAGTCCAGTGGGGTTCTGGGTGAGGACTACTAGGACATGGTCGGCGGCGAGGGTGGTCTATCCAAGGACGCGAGGAGGAGGGACTAAGACTTTGATAGAGTGGGGTCCACGTCCCGCGCCGGAGCCGCCACCATGGACAGACGCCCACACAGGTCTTACAAGATCTCTATGTATTGTTTACCATTTTGTTTTCCATTCAGCAGAACTCTTGTACAGTGTATTTTAATAGACTGCTGAAGGACATAGGATCCTAACTGTACAGTGTATTTTAACTTCTTGAAACTCCCCATCCCGGATCCGGGATCGTGACTAAAGCCTCAGGCTCATTAGCATAACGCAACGTCAACGATTTCTGAAAATCGCAAATAAAATGAAAATAATGCGTCTGCTCTCAAGCTTAGCCTTTTCTTAACAACACTGTCATCTCAGATTTTCAAAATATGCTTTTGAACCATAGAAATTGACTAATTTGTGTAAGAGTATGCAAAGCTAGCATAGCATTTTGAGTAGCATTTAGCACGCAACATTTTCACAAAAACCAGATAACCAAATAAATAAAATCATTTACCTTTGAAGTGCTTCTGATGTTTTCAATGAGGAGACTCTCAGTTACATACCAAATGCGCAGTTTTTCCTGAAAGCGTCTGTGTGTAGGAGAAATCGTTCCGTTTTCTACATTGCGTCTGGCTACCGAAACGAACCGAAAATTCAGTCACCTACAACGTAAAACTTTTTCCGGATTAACTACATAATATCGACCGAAACATGGCAAACGTTGTTTGGAATCAATCCTCAAGGTGTTTTTTCACATATCTCGTCATTGATATGCAGTTCGTGAAAGCTTGCTTTCCTCTCTGTATCCCATGCAAAAATACTGGCAGGTGACTTTTGCGCACCAATTTCGGCGCAGGACACCGGGCGGACACCTGGTAAATGTGGTCTCTTATGGTCAATCTTCCAATGATCTGCCTACAAATACGTCACAATGCTGCAGACACCTTGGGGAAACGACAGAAAGGGCAGGCTCATTCCTCTCGCATTCACAGCCATATAAGGAGACAATGGAAAACAGAGCCTCAAAAATCCTGCTCATTTCCTGGATGCCATCTCATCTTGGTTTTGCCTGAAGCTCACGTTCTAGGGCACGCACAGAAAATATCTTGGTAGTTCTGGACACGTCAGAGTGTTTTCTTTCGAAAGCTATCAATTATATGCATAGTCGAGCATCTTTTTGTGACAAAATATCTTGTTTAAAACGGGAACGTTTTTCATCCAAAAATGAAATAGCGCCCCCAGTGCATCAACAGGTTAATAGACTGCTGAAGGACATAGGATCCTAACTGTACAGTGTATTTTAATAGACTGTTGAAGGACAAAGGATCCTAACTGTACAGTGTATTTTAATAGACTGCTGAAGGACATAGGATCCTAACTGTACAGTGTATTTTAATAGACTGTTGAAGGACAAAGGATCCTAACTGTACAGTGTATTTTAATAGACTGCTGAATGACATAGGATCCTAACTGTACAGTGTATTTTAATAGACTGTTGAAGGACAAAGGATCCTAACGTACAGTGTATTTTAATAGACTGTTGAAGGACAAAGGATCCTAACTGTACAGTGTATTTTAATAGACTGCTGAAGGACATAGGATCCTAACTGTACAGTGTATTTTAATAGACTGCTGAATGACATAGGATCCTAACTGTACAGTGTATTTTAATAGACTGTTGAAGGACAAAGGATCCTAACGTACAGTGTATTTTAATAGACTGTTGAAGGACAAAGGATCCTAACTGTACAGTGTATTTTAATAGACTGCTGAAGGACATAGGATCCTAACTGTACAGTGTATTTTAATAGACTGTTGAAGGACAAAGGATCCTAACGTACAGTGTATTTTAATAGACTGTTGAAGGACAAAGGATCCTAACGGTACAGTGTATTTTAATAGACTGTTGAAGGACAAAGGATCCTAACTGTACAGTGTATTTTAATAGACTGCTGAAGGACATAGGATCCTAACCGTACAGTGTATTTTAATAGACTGTTGAAGGACAAAGGATTCTAACGTACAGTGTATTTTAATAGACTGTTGAAGGACAAAGGATCCTAACGGTACAGTGTATTTTAACAGACTGTTGAAGGACAAAGGATCCTAACGGTACAGTGTATTTTAATAGACTGTTGAAGGACAAAGTCTCCTAACTGTACAGTGTATTTTAATAGACTGTTGAAGGACAAAGGATCCTAACGGTACAGTGTATTTTAATAGACTGCTGAAGGACAAAGTCTTCTAACTGTACAGTGTATTTTAATAGACTGTTGAAGGACAAAGGATCCTAACTGTAAAGTGTATTTAATAGACTGTTGAAGGACAAAGTCTCCTAAATGTACAGTGTATTTTAATATAATGTTGAAGGACAAAGTCTCCTAACTGTACAGTGTATTTTAATAGACTGTTGAAGGACAAAGGATCCTAACTGTACAGTGTATTTTAATAGACTGACGAAGGACAAAGGATCCTAACTGTACAGTGTATTTTAATAGACTGTTGAAGGACAAAGGATCCTAACGTACAGTGTATTTTAATAGACTGACGAAGGACATAGGATCCTAACTGTACAGTGTATTTTAATAGACTGTTGAAGGACAAAGGATCCTAACGTACAGTGTATTTTAATAGACTGTTGAAGGACAAAGGATCCTAACGGTACAGTGTATTTTAATAGACTGTTGAAGGACAAAGGATCCTAACTGTACAGTGTATTTAATAGACTGTTGAAGGACAAAGGATCCTAACGGTACAGTGTATTTTAATAGACTGTTGAAGGACAAAGGATCCTAACTGTACAGTGTATTTTAATAGACTGCTGAAGGACAAAGGATCCTAAATGTACAGTGTATTTTAATAGACTGTTGAAGGACAAAGTCTCCTAACTGTACAGTGTATTTTAACAGAAGCGTGATGTGATTTATTGTGAGACTTTTTTTTTCTTTCTCACAAAGCACACGGTGTAAATTTGTTGTATATTTAAATCAATCATCAACAGGCCTAAATATTCATTCAGCTAAATTTAATGATGTTAAAGAAACAGTCATTGGTCAATAAAAAGTTTGTAAAGAACAAATAGGGAACTGTTAAGTTGATTTTTTTAGGGTTGTGTGCCGGGCCTTTTCACTCCATCACACAGAGTCGGTCGGTTGAGGAGAATTAGCAATTGCAGGTGTTTGCAGGTCAACAGAAAAGCTGACCCACGCATCACTAGTGATGGACGCCTGTGACTGTCTCTGCGTTTGTGACTGCATGTGTGTTGAGTGTGTGTGTTTCAGTCTGTGTGTCTGCGAGTGTGTGTGTGAGTGTGTGTGTGAGTGAGTGAGTGTGTGTTTCAGTCTGTGTGTTGAGTGTGTGTGTTTCAGTCTGTGTGTGTGTGTGTGTGTGTGTGTGTGTGTGTGTGTGTGTGTTTGTCTGTGAGTTTGTCTGTGAGTGAGTGTGTTGAGTGTGTGTGTTTCAGTCTGTGTGTGTGTGTGTGTGTGTGTGTGTGAGTGAGTGAGTGAGTGAGTGAGTGAGTGAGTGTGTGTGTGTGCGTGACAGATGTAGCCCAGTGATTCACCGTCTCAAAAGTACAGAATGTACTTTCTGAATCAGAACCAAAATAACAACAACAACAACAACAGCCAACCAGAACACAGGGTCAACATTGGTCTGTATAACAGACCAACTGAAGCAAGATGTGACGAACCACAATACAATGCCAAGCGAGTCCATAACCCAAAGGAGAATCTTTCCTCAATCTTTTGGTTAAAGCTTCAATGGAAACTTGAAAATGTCCCGATACTCAATTTAAAAAATAAATATATATATATATATATATATGAAAATGACAGCTTGTCATTTTGGTTTTGTTTAAATTGGAGTGTAGGGGGGGGACATCACAGATTAAACCTTTAACATCATTACAGGTCCTGTTCAACCTGGTCAGTGAATGGGGGGGGGGACATCACAGATTAAACCTTTAACATCACTACAGGTCCTGTTCAACCTGGTCAGTGAATGGGGGGGGGAGACATCACAGATTAAACCTTTAACATCACTACAGGTCCTGTTCAACCTGGTCAGTGAATGGGGGGGGGGACATCACAGATTAAACCTTTAACATCACTACAGGTCCTGTTCAACCTGGTCAGTGAATGGGGGGGGGGACATCACAGATTAAACCTTTAACATCACTACAGGTCCTGTTCAACCTGGTCAGTGAATGGGGGGGGGGGGGACATCACAGATTAAACCTTTAACATCATTACAGGTCCTGTTCAACCTGGTCAGTGAATGGGGGGGGGAGACATCACAGATTAAACCTTTAACATCACTACAGGTCCTGTTCAACCTGGTCAGTGAATGGGGGGGGGGACATCACAGATTAAACCTTTAACATCACTACAGGCCCTGTTCAACCTGGTCAGTGAATGGGGGGGGGGCATCACAGATTAAACCTTTAACATCACTACAGGTCCTGTTCAACCTGGTCAGTGAATGGGGGGGGGGGAGACATCACAGATTAAACCTTTAACATCACTACAGGTCCTGTTCAACCTGGTCAGTGAATGGGGGGGGGGGGGACATCACAGATTAAACCTTTAACATCACTACAGGCCCTGTTCAACCTGGTCAGTGAATGGGGGGGGGGACATCACAGATTAAACCTTTAACATCACTACAGGTCCTGTTCAACCTGGTCAGTGAATGGGGGGGGGGACATCACAGATTAAACCTTTAACATCATTACAGGTCCTGTTCAACCTGGTCAGTGAATGGGGGGGGGGAGACATCACAGATTAAACCTTTAACATCACTACAGGTCCTGTTCAACCTGGTCAGTGAATGGGGGGGGGACATCACAGATTAAACCTTTAACATCATTACAGGTCCTGTTCAACCTGGTCAGTGAATGGGGGGGGGGGACATCACAGATTAAACCTTTAACATCACTACAGGTCCTGTTCAACCTGGTCAGTGAATGGGGGGGGGGACATCACAGATTAAACCTTTAACATCACTACAGGCCCTGTTCAACCTGGTCAGTGAATGGGGGGGGACATCACAGATTAAACCTTTAACATCACTACAGGCCCTGTTCAACCTGGTCAGTGAATGGACATGGTATCATATTTCCATCTTGTCTCTCTTTTCTAACAGGGAATATTAAGTCAAATGGATCCTAAAAGCAGCAAAAAAAATACAGTTAGTGAGATTTTTTTTTTCCAAATCCGCAGCACCTTGACAACGTCTTGACAGCACCTTGACAACGAGCAGCTGGCGAGTAACAGAAGGAGAGAGGGTTTCCGTGGTAACCCCGACCGTCTATCAAAACGAGAGGATATTTTTTTCTTCTTCTCCTTCTGTTCCTCTTCGACAGATATCCTGACCAGTTAAACATTTCTACCTGCGTCTCTACTCAAATCCATATCGTATGAATTCAGTGTTGCAGCTAGATTACATTTAAAGGCAATGTGGGACTGTGGAGGTTGAGACCGTAGAAATAGAATTATAGAAAACAACAAACATATCTCACCCACTCAATTCAATGATCGTATATAATGGTATATAATGGTATATCACGGTATATCATGGTATATAATGGTATATGATGGTGTATAATGGTATGTCATGGTATATAATGGTATATCATGGTATATCATGGTATATCATGGTATATCATGGTATATCATGGTATATAATGGTATATGGTGGTATATAATGGTATGTCATGGTATATAATGGTATATCATGGTATATCATGGTATAGCATGGTATATCATGGTATATCATGGTATATCATGGTATATCATGGTATATAATGGTATGTAATGGGTGGACTGACAAACCCTTTCTATTGATTATTTTTCTGTTTGAGACCCTGGTTGTAAAGTCGTTAAACAATCTCTCAGTCCTTTAGTCTTCTCCTTCAATTGGTTAACGAACCAGGAGGTATCAACCAGGGTAGAGAGGAGGTATCAACCAGGGGAGAGAGAGGAGAGATCAACCAGGGGAGAGAGTCTAGATATCAACCAGGGGAGAGAGAGAGGAGGTATCAACCAGGGGAGAGAGGCGGTATCAACCAGGGGAGAGAGGAGGTATCAACCAGGGTAGAGAGGAGGTATCAACCAGGGGAGAGAGAGAGGAGGTATCAACCAGGGAGAGAGAGGAGGTATCAACCAGGGGAGAGAGGAGGTATCAACCAGGGTAGAGAGGAGGTATCAACCAGGGAAGAGAGGAGGTATCAACCAGGGGAGAGAGGAGGTATCAACCAGGGGAGGGAGGAGGTATTAACCAGGGGAGGGAGAGAGGAGTTATCAACCAGGTGAGAGAGGAGGTATTAACCAGGGAGAGAGGATGTATCAACCAGGGGAGAGAGAGAGGAGTTATCAACCAGGTGAGAGAGGAGATATCAACCAGGGGAGAGAGGAGGTGTTAACCAGGGAGAGAGGATGTATCAACCAGGGGATAGAGGAGGTATTAACCAGGGGAGAGAGAGAGGAGTTATCAACCAGGTGAGAGAGGAGATATCAACCAGGGGAGAGAGGAGGTATTAACCAGGGAGAGAGGAGGTATCAACCAGGGGAGAGAGGAGGTATTAACCAGGGGAGAGAGAGGAGGTATCAACCAGGGTAGAGAGAGGAGGTATCAACCAGGGGAGAGAGGAGGTATCAACAAGGGGAGAGAGGAGGTATCAACCAGGGGAGAGAGGAGGTATCAACCAGGGGAAAGAGGAGGTATCAACCAGAGGAGAGAGGAGGTATCAACCAGGGGAGAGAGAGAGGAGATATCAACCAGGGGAGAGAGGAGGTATCAACCAGGGGAGAGAGAGGAGTTATCAACCAGGTGAGAGAGGAGATATACACCAGGGGAGAGAGGAGGTATTAACCAGGGAGAGAGGAGGTATCAACCAGGGGAGGGAGGAGGTATTAACCAGGGGAGAGAGAGAGGAGTTATCAACCAGGTGAGAGAGGAGGTATTAACCAGGGAGAGAGGATGTATCAACCAGGGGAGAGAGAGAGGAGTTATCAACCAGGTGAGAGAGGAGATATCAACCAGGGGAGAGAGGAGGTATTAACCAGGGAGAGAGGATGTATCAACCAGGGGATAGAGGAAGTATTAACCAGGGGAGAGAGAGAGGAGTTATCAACCAGGTGAGAGAGGAGATATCAACCAGGGGAGAGAGGAGGTATTAACCAGGGAGAGAGGAGGTATCAACCAGGGGAGAGAGGAGGTATTAACCAGGGGAGAGAGAGGAGGTATCAACCAGGGTATAGAGGGAAGGTATCAACCAGGGGAGAGAGGAGGTATCAACAAGGGGAGAGAGGAGGTATTAACCAGGGGAGAGAGGAGGTATTAACAAGGGAAGAGAGGAGGTATCAACCAGGGGATAAAGAGGAGGTATCAACCAGTGGAGAGAGAGAGGAGGTATCAACCAGGGTAGAGAGGAGAAATCAACCAGGGGAGAGAGGAGATATCAACCAGGGGAAATAGGAGGTATCAACCAGGGTAGAGAGAGGAGGTATCAACCAGGAGAGAGAGGAGTTATCAACCAGGGTAGAGAGAGGAGGTATCAACCAGGGGAGAGAGGAGGTATCAACCACGGGAGAGAGGAGATATTAACCAGGGGAGAGAGGAAGTATCAACCAGGGGAGAGAGGAGATATCAACCAGGGGAGAGAGGAGATATCAACCAGGGGAGAGAGGAGATATTAACCAGGGGAGAGAGGAGGTATCAACAAGGGGAGAGAGGAGGTATCACCCAGGGGAGAGAGAGAGGAGGTATCAACCAGGGGAGAGAGAGAGAGGTATCAACCAGGGGAGAGAGAGGAGGTATCAACCAGTGGAGAGAGAGGAGGTATCAACCAGGGGAGAGAGGAGCTATCAACCACGATAGAGTGGAGATATCAACCAGGGGAGAGAGAGGAGGTATCAACCAGGGGAGAGAGGAGGTATCAACCAGGGGAGAGAGGAGGTATCAACCAGGGGAGAGAGGAGATATCAATCAGGGGAGAGAGGAGGTATTAACCAGGGGAGAGAGGAGATATCAACCAGGGGAGAGAGGAGGGATTAACCAGGGTAGAGAGAGGAGGTATTAACCAGGAGAGAGAGAGGAGGTATCAACCAGGGGGGGAGGTATCAACCAGGGTAGAGAGAGAGGAGGTATTAACCAGGGTAGAGAGAGGAGGTATTAACCAGGAGAGAGAGAGGAGGTATCAACCAGGGGAGAGAGGAGATATCAACCAGGGGAGAGAGGAGGTATTAACCAGGGTAGAGAGAGGAGGTATCAACCAGGGGAGAGAGAGAGGATGTATCAACCAGGGTAGAGAGAGGAGGTATCAACCAGGGTAGAGAGAGGAGATATCAACCAGGGGAGAGAGGAGGTATCAACCAGGGTAGAGAGTAGGTATTAACCAGGGTAGAGAGAGAGGAGATATCAACCAGGGGAGAGAGGAGGTATCAACCAGGGGAGAGAGAGAGGAGATATCAACCAGGGGAGAGAGAGAGGAGATATCAACCAGGGGAGAGAGGAGGTATCAACAAGGGTAGAGTGGAGGTATCAACCAGAGGAGAGAGGAGATATCAACCAGGGGAGAGAGGAGCTATCAACCAGGGTAGAAAGGAGGTATCAACCAGGGGAGAGAGGAGATATCAACCAGGGTAGAGAGGAGATATCAACCAGGGGAGAGAGGAGATATCAACCAGGTGAGAGAGGAGATATCAACCAGGTGAGAGAGGAGATATCAACCAGGTGAGATAGGAGGTATCAACCAGGGTAGAGAGAGAGGATGTATCAAACAGGGGAGAGAGAGGAGGTATCAACCAGGGTAGAGAGAGAGGAGGTATCAACCAGGGTAGAGAGAGAGGATGTATCAACCAGGGTAGAGCGAGGAGGTATCAACCAGGGTAGAGAGGAGGTATCAACCAGGGTAGAGAGAGAGGATGTATCAACCAGGGTAGAGAGAGGAGATATCAACCAGGGGAGAGAGGAGGTATCAACCAGGGTAGAGAGGAGATATCAACCAGGGTAGAGAGTAGGTATTAACCAGGGTAGAGAGAGAGGAGATATCAACCAGGGGAGAGAGGAGGTATCAACCAGGGGAGAGAGAAAGGAGATATCAACCAGGGGAGAGAGAGAGGAGATATCAACCAGGGGAGAGATGAGGTATCAACCAGGGTAGAGTGGAGGTATCAACCAGAGGAGAGAGGAGGTATCAACCAGGGGAGAGAGAGGAGGTATCAACCAGGGGGGAGAGGAGCTATCAACCAGGGTAGAAAGGAGGTATCAACCAGGGGAGAGAGGAGATATCAACCAGGGTAGAGAGAGAGAGAGAGAGAGAGAGAGAGAGAGGAGGTATCAAACAGGGGAGAGAGGAGATATTAACCAGGGGAGAGAGGAAGTATCAACCAGGGGAGAGAGGAGATATCAACCAGGGGAGAGAGGAGATATCAACCAGGGGAGAGAGGAGATATTAACCAGGGGAGAGAGGAGGTATCAACAAGGGGAGAGAGGAGGTATCACCCAGGGGAGAGAGAGAGGAGGTATCAACCAGGGGAGAGAGAGAGGAGGTATCAACCAGGGGAGAGAGAGGAGGTATCAACCAGGGGAGAGAGAGGAGGTATCAACCAGGGGAGAGAGGAGCTATCAACCACGATAGAGTGGAGATATCAACCAGGGGAGAGAGAGGAGGTATCAACCAGGGGAGAGAGGAGGTATCAACCAGGGGAGAGAGGAGGTATCAACCAGGGGAGAGAGGAGATATCAATCAGGGGAGAGAGGAGGTATTAACCAGGGGAGAGAGGAGATATCAACCAGGGGAGAGAGGAGGGATTAACCAGGGTAGAGAGAGGAGGTATTAACCAGGAGAGAGAGAGGAGGTATCAACCAGGGGGGGAGGTACCAACCAGGGTAGAGAGAGAGGAGGTATTAACCAGGGTAGAGAGAGGAGCTATTAACCAGGAGAGAGAGAGGAGGTATCAACCAGGGGAGAGAGGAGATATCAACCAGGGGAGAGAGGATGTATTAACCAGGGTAGAGAGAGGAGGTATCAACCAGGGGAGAGAGAGAGGATGTATCAACCAGGGTAGAGAGAGGAGGTATCAACCAGGGTAGAGAGAGGAGATATCAACCAGGGGAGAGAGGAGGTATCAACCAGGGTAGAGAGTAGGTATTAACCAGGGTAGAGAGAGAGGAGATATCAACCAGGGGAGAGAGGAGGTATCAACCAGGGGAGAGAGAGAGGAGATATCAACCAGGGGAGAGAGAGAGGAGATATCAACCAGGGGAGAGAGGAGGTATCAACAAGGGTAGAGTGGAGGTATCAACCAGAGGAGAGAGGAGATATCAACCAGGGGAGAGAGGAGCTATCAACCAGGGTAGAAAGGAGGTATCAACCAGGGGAGAGAGGAGATATCAACCAGGGTAGAGAGGAGATATCAACCAGGGGAGAGAGGAGGTATCAACCAGGGTAGAGAGGAGATATCAACCAGGGTAGAGAGTAGGTATTAACCAGGGTAGAGAGAGAGGAGATATCAACCAGGGGAGAGAGGAGGTATCAACCAGGGGAGAGAGAAAGGAGATATCAACCAGGGGAGAGAGAGAGGAGATATCAACCAGGGGAGAGATGAGGTATCAACCAGGGTAGAGTGGAGGTATCAACCAGAGGAGAGAGGAGGTATCAACCAGGGGAGAGAGAGGAGGTATCAACCAGGGGGGAGAGGAGCTATCAACCAGGGTAGAAAGGAGGTATCAACCAGGGGAGAGAGGAGATATCAACCAGGGTAGAGAGAGAGAGAGAGAGAGAGAGAGAGGAGGTATCAAACAGGGGAGAGAGGAGATACCAACCAGGGGAGAGAGGAGGTATCAACCAGGGTAGAGAGGAGGTATCAACCAGAGGAGATATCAACCGGGGGAGAGAGGAGATATCAACCAGGTGAGAGAGGAGGTATCAACCAGGGTAGAGAGAGAGGAGGTATCAACCAGGGGAGAGAGAGAGGAGGTATCAACCAGGGTAGAGAATAGGTATCAACCAGGGGGGAGAGGATGTGTCAACCAGGGTAGAGAGGAGATATCAACCAGGGGAGAGAGGAGATATCAACCAGGGTAGAGAGGAGATATCAACCAGGGGAGAGAGGAGGTATCAACCAGGGGAGAGAGGATGTATCAACCAGGGGAGAGAGGAGATATCAACCAGGGGAGAGAGGAGGTATCAACCAGGGGAGAGAGGAGATATCAACCAGTTGAGAGAGGAGGTATTTACCAGGGTAGAGAGAGAGGAGGTATCAACCAGGGTAGAGGGGAGGTATCAACCAGGGGGGAGAGGATGTATCAACCAGGGGAGAGAGGAGGTATCAACCAGGGGAGAGAGGAGGTATCAACCAGGGGAGAGAGGGGGTATTAACCAGGGTAGAGAGAGAGGAGGTATCAACCAGGGGAGATAGGGGGTATCAACCAGGGGAGAGAGAAAGGAGATATCAACCAGGGGAGAGAGAGAGGAGATATCAACCAGGGGAGAGATGAGGTATCAACCAGGGTAGAGTGGAGGTATCAACCAGAGGAGAGAGGAGGTATCAACCAGGGGAGAGAGAGGAGGTATCAACCAGGGGGGAGAGGAGCTATCAACCAGGGTAGAAAGGAGGTATCAACCAGGGGAGAGAGGAGATATCAACCAGGGTAGAGAGAGAGAGAGAGAGAGAGAGAGGAGGTATCAAACAGGGGAGAGAGGAGATACCAACCAGGGGAGAGAGGAGGTATCAACCAGGGTAGAGAGGAGGTATCAACCAGAGGAGATATCAACCGGGGGAGAGAGGAGATATCAACCAGGTGAGAGAGGAGGTATCAACCAGGGTAGAGAGAGAGGAGGTATCAACCAGGGGAGAGAGAGAGGAGGTATCAACCAGGGTAGAGAATAGGTATCAACCAGGGGGGAGAGGATGTGTCAACCAGGGTAGAGAGGAGGTATCAACCAGGGGAGAGAGGAGATATCAACCAGGGTAGAGAGGAGATATCAACCAGGGGAGAGAGGAGGTATCAACCAGGGGAGAGAGGATGTATCAACCAGGGGAGAGAGGAGATATCAACCAGGGGAGAGAGGAGGTATCAACCAGGGGAGAGAGGAGATATCAACCAGTTGAGAGAGGAGGTATTTACCAGGGGAGAGAGAGAGGAGGTATCAACCAGGGTAGAGGGGAGGTATCAACCAGGGGGGAGAGGATGTATCAACCAGGGGAGAGAGGAGGTATCAACCAGGGGAGAGAGGGGGTATTAACCAGGGTAGAGAGAGAGGAGGTATCAACCAGGGGAGATAGGGGGTATTAACCAGAGTAGAGAGAGAGGAGGTATCAACCAGGGGAGAGAGAGAGGAGGTATCAACCAGGGGAGAGAGAGATGAGGTATCAACCAGGAGAGAGAGAGAGGAGGTATCAACCAGGAGAGAGAGGAGGTATCAACCAGGGGAGAGAGAGGAGATATCAACCAGGAGAGAGAGGAGGTATCAACCAGGGGAGAGAGGAGGTATTAACCAGGGGAGAGAGGAGGTATCAACCAGGGTAGAGAGGAGATATCAACCAGGGGAGAGAGAGGAGATCAACCAGGAGAGAGAGGAGGTATCAACCAGGGGAGAGAGGAGGTATTAACCAGGGTAGAGAGGAGGTATCAACCAGGGGAGAGAGGAGGTATCACCCAGGGGAGAGAGAGAGGAGGTATCAACAAGGGGAGAGAGGAGGTATCAACCAGGAGAGAGAGAGAGGAGGTATCAACAAGGGAGAGAGGAGGTATAAACCAGGGTAGAGAAAGAGGAGGTATCAACCAGGGGAGAGAGGAGGTATCAACCAGGAGAGAGAGAGAAGAGGTATCAACAAGGGAGAGAGGAGGTATAAACCAGTGGATAGAGGAGGTATCAACCACGATAGAGTGGAGATATCAACCAGGGGAGAGAGGAGGTATCATCCAGGGGAGAGAGAGAGGAGGTATCAACCAGGGGAGAGAGGAGGTATCAACCAGGAGAGAGAGAGAGGAGGTATCAACAAGGGAGAGAGGAGGTATAAACCAGTGGAGAGAGGAGGTATCACCCACGATAGAGTGGAGATATCAACCAGGGGAGAGAGGAGGTATCACCCAGGGGAGAGAGGAGGTATCAACCAGGGTAGAGAGGAGGTATTATCCAGGGGAGAGAGAGAGGAGGTATTAACCAGGGGAGAGAGGAGTATCACCCAGGGGAGAGAGAGAGGAGGTATCAACCAGGGTAGAGAGGAGGTATTAACCAGGGTAGAGAGAGAGGAGTTATCAACCAGGGGAGAGAGGAGGTATCAACCAGGAAAGAGAGAGAAGAGGTATCAACAAGGGAGAGAGAGGAGGTATTAACCAGGAGAGAGAGAGGAGGTATCAACCAGGGTAGAGAGAGGAGGTATTAACCAGGGGAGAGAGGATGTATCAACCAGGGGAGAGAGGAGGTATCAACCAGGAGAGAAGAGGTATCAACCAGGGGAGAGAGGAGGTATCAACCAGGGAGAGAGGAGGTATCAACCAGGAGAGAGGAGGTATCAACCAGGGGAGAGAGGAGATATCAACCAGGAGAGAGGAGGTATCAACCAGGGGAGAGAGGATGTATCAACCACGATAGAGTGGAGATATCAACCAGGGGAGAGAGGAGGTATCACCCAGGGGAGAGAGAGAGGAGGTATCAACCAGGGTAGAGAGGAGGTATTAACCAGGGGTGAGAGAGTGGAGGTATCAACCAGGGGAGAGAGGAGGTATCAACCAGGAGAGAGAGAGAAGAGGTATCAACAAGGGAGAGAGGAGGTATAAACCAGGGGAGAGAGGAGGTATCACCCAGGGGAGAGAGAGAGGAGGTATCAACCAGGGTAGAGAGGAGGTATTAACCAGGGTAGAGAGAGAGGAGGTATCAACCAGGGGAGTGAGGAGGTATCAACCAGGAGAGAGAGAGAAGAGGTATCAACAAGGGGAGAGAGAGGAGGTATCAACCAGGGGAGAGAGGAGGTATTAACCAGGAGAGAGAGAGGAGGTATCAACCAGGGTAGAGAGGAGGTATTAACAAGGGTAGAGAGAGAGGAGGTATCAACCAGGGGAGAGAGGAGGTATCAACCAGGAGAGAGAGAGAAGAGGTATCAACAAGGGAGAGAGGAGGTATCAACCAGGGGAGAGAGAGGAGGTATCAACCAGGGGAGAGAGGAGGTATTAACCAGGGGAGAGAGAGGAGGTATCAACCAGGAGAGAAGAGGTATCAACCAGGGGAGAGAGGAGGTATCAACCCGGCGGAGAGAGGAGGTATCAACCAGGAGAGAGGAGGTATCAACCAGGGGAGAGAGGAGATATCAACCAGGAGAGAGGAGGTATCAACCAGGGGAGAGAGAGAGTAGGTATCAACCAGGGTAGAGAGGAGGTATTAACCAGGGTAGAGAGAGAGGAGGTATCAACCAGGGGAGTGAGGAGCTATCAACCAGGAGAGAGAGAGAAGAGGTATCAACAAGGGAGAGAGGAGGTATCAACCAGGGGAGAGAGAGGAGGTATCAACCAGGGGAGAGAGGAGGTATTAACCAGGGGAGAGAGAGGAGGTATCAACCAGGGTAGAGAGAGGAGGTATTAACCAGGGGAGAGAGGAGGTATCAACCAGGAGAGAAGAGGTATCAACCAGGGGAGAGAGGAGGTATCAACCAGGGGGAGAGGAGGTATCAACCAGGAGAGAGGAGGTATCAACCAGGGGAGAGAGGAGGTATCAACCAGGGGAGAGAGGAGATATCAACCCGGAGAGAGGAGGTATCAACCAGGGGTGAGAGGATGTATCAACCACGATAGAGTGGAGATATCAACCAGGGGAGAGAGGAGGTATCACCCAGGGGAGAGAGAGAGGAGGTATCAACCAGGGTAGAGAGGAGGTATTACCAGGGGAGAGAGAGAGTAGGTATCAACCAGAGGAGAGAGGAGGTATCAACCAGGAGAGAGAGAGAAGAGGTATCAACAAGGGAGAGAGGAGGTATAAACCAGGGGAGAGAGGAGGTATCACCCAGGGGAGAGAGAGAGGAGGTATCAACCAGGGTAGAGAAGAGGTATTAACCAGGGTAGAGAGAGAGGAGGTATCAACCAGGGGAGTGAGGAGGTATTAACCAGGAGAGAGAGAGGAGGTATCAACCAGGGTAGAGTTAGGAGGTATTAACCAGGGGAGAGAAGATGTATCAACCAGGGGAGAGAGGAGGTATCACCCAGGGGAGAGAGAGAGGAGGTATCAACAAGGGGAGAGAGGAGGTATCAACCAGGAGAGAGAGAGAGGAGCTATCAACAAGGGAGAGAGGAGGTATAAACCAGTGGAGAGAGGAGGTATCAACCACGATAGAGTGGAGATATCAACCAGGGGAGAGAGGAGGTATCACCCAGGGGAGAGAGAGAGGAGGTATCAACCAGGGTAGAGAGGAGGTATTAACCAGGGTAGAGAAAGAGGAGGTATCAACCAGGGGAGAGAGGAGGTATCAACCAGGAGAGAGAGAGAAGAGGTATCAACAAGGGAGAGAGGAGGTATAAACCAGTGGAGAGAGGAGGTATCACCCACGATAGAGTGGAGATATCAACCAGGGGAGAGAGGAGGTATCACCCAGGGGAGAGAGAGAGGAGGTATCAACCAGGGTAGAGAGGAGTTATTATCCAGGGGAGAGAGAGAGGAGGTATTAACCAGGGGAGAGAGGAGTATCACCCAGGGGAGAGAGAGAGGAGGTATCAACCAGGGTAGAGAGGAGGTATTAACCAGGGTAGAGAGAGAGGAGGTATCAACCAGGGGAGAGAGGAGGTATCAACCAGGAAAGAGAGAGAAGAGGTATCAACAAGGGAGAGAGGAGGTATCAACCAGGGGAGAGAGAGGAGGTATCAACCAGGGGAGAGAGGAGGTATTAACCAGGAGAGAGAGAGGAGGTATCAACCAGGGTAGAGAGAGGAGGTATTAACCAGGGGAGAGAGGATGTATCAACCAGGGGAGAGAGGAGGTATCAACCAGGAGAGAAGAGGTATCAACCAGGGGAGAGAGGAGGTATCAACCAGGGGAGAGAGGAGGTATCAACCAGGAGAGAGAGGTATCAACCAGGGGAGAGAGGAGGTATCAACCAGGGGAGAGAGGAGGTATCAACCAGGAGAGAGGAGGTATCAACCAGGGAGAGAGGAAGTATCAACCAGGGGAGAGAGGAGGTATCAACCAGGGGAGAGGAGATATCAACCAGGAGAGAGGAGGTATCAACCAGGGGAGAGAGGATGTATCAACCACGATAGAGTGGAGATATCAACCAGGGGAGAGAGGAGGTATCAACCAGGGTAGAGGAGGTATTAACCAGGGGAGAGAGAGAGTAGGTATCAACCAGGGGAGAGAGGAGGTATCAACCAGGAGAGAGAGAGAAGAGGTATCAACAAGGGAGAGAGGAGGTATAAACCAGGGGAGAGAGGAGGTATCACCCAGGGGAGAGAGAGAGGAGGTATCAACCAGGGTAGAGAGGAGGTATTAACCAGGGTAGAGAGAGAGGAGGTATCAACCAGGGGAGTGAGGAGGTATCAACCAGGAGAGAGAGAGAAGAGATATCAACAAGGGAGAGAGTAGGTATCAACCAGGGGAGATAGAGGAGGTATCAACCAGGGGAGAGAGGAGGTATTAACCAGGAGAGAGAGAGGAGGTATCAACCAGGGTAGAGAGGAGGTATTAACAAGGGTAGAGAGAGAGGAGGTATCAACCAGGGGAGAGAGGAGGTATCAACCAGGAGAGAGAGAGAAGAGGTATCAACCAGGGGAGAGAGGAGGTATCAACCAGGAGAGAGAGAGAAGAGGTATCAACAAGGGAGAGAGGAGGTATCAACCAGGGGAGAGAGGTGGTATTAACCAGGAGAGAGAGAGGAGGTATCAACCAGGGTAGAGAGAGGAGGTATTAACCAGGGGAGAGAGGATGTATCAACCAGGGGAGAGAGGAGGTATCAACCAGGAGAGAAGAGGTATCAACCAGGGGAGAGAGGAGGTATCAACCAGGGGAGAGAGGAGGTATCAACCAGGAGAGAGGAGGTATCAACCAGGGGAGAGAGGAGGTATCAACCAGGGGAGAGAGGAGGTATCAACCAGGAGAGAGGAGGTATCAACCAGGGGAGAGAGGAGGTATCAACCAGGGGAGAGAGGAGATATCAACCAGGAGAGAGGAGGTATCAACCAGGGGAGAGAGGATGTATCAACCACGATAGAGTGGAGATATCAACCAGGGGAGAGAGGAGGTATCAACCAGGGTAGAGGAGGTATTAACCAGGGGAGAGAGAGAGGAGGTATCAACCAGGGGAGAGAGGAGGTATCAACCAGGAGAGAGAGAGAAGAGGTATCAACAAGGGAGAGAGGAGGTATTAACCAGGGGAGAGAGGAGGTATCACCCAGGGGAGAGAGAGAGGAGGTATTAACCAGGGTAGAGAGAGAGGAGGTATCAACCAGGGGAGTGAGGAGGTATCAACCAGGAGAGAGAGAGAAGAGATATCAACCAGGAGAGAGTAGGTATCAACCAGGGGAGATAGAGGAGGTATCAACCAGGGGAGAGAGGAGGTATTAACCAGGAGAGAGAGAGGAGGTATCAACCAGGGTAGAGAGGAGGTATTAACAAGGGTAGAGAGAGAGGAGGTATCAACCAGGGGAGAGAGGAGGTATCAACTAGGAGAGAGAGAGAAGAGGTATCAACAAGGGAGAGAGGATGTATCAACCAGGGGAGAGAGAGGAGGTATCAACCAGGGGAGAGAGGAGGTACTAACCAGGGGAGAGAGAGGAGGTATCAACCAGGGTAGAGAGAGGAGGTATTAACCAGGGTAGAGAGAGGAGGTATTAACCAGGAGAGAGAGGAGGTATCAACCAGGAGAGAAGAGGTATCAACCAGGGGAGAGAGGAGGTATCAACCAGGGGAGAGAGGAGGTATCAACCAGGAGAGAGGAGGTATCAACCAGGGGAGAGAGGAGGTATCAACCAGGGGAGAGAGGAGATATCAACCCGGAGAGAGGAGGTATCAACCAGGGGAGAGAGGATGTATCAACCACGATAGAGTGGAGATATCAACCAGGGGAGAGAGGAGGTATCACCCAGGGGAGAGAGAGAGGAGGTATCAACCAGGGTAGAGAGGAGGTATTAACCAGGGGAGAGAGAGAGTAGGTATCAACCAGGGGAGAGAGGAGGTATCAACCAGGAGAGAGAGAGAAGAGGTATCAACAAGGGAGAGAGGAGGTATAAACCAGGGGAGAGAGGAGGTATCACCCAGGGGAGAGAGAGAGAGGAGGTATCAACCAGGGTAGAGAGGAGGTATTAACCAGGGTAGAGAGAGAGGAGGTATCAACCAGGGGAGTGAGGAGGTATTAACCAGGAGAGAGAGAGGAGGTATCAACCAGGGTAGAGAGAGGAGGTATTAACCAGGGGAGAGAAGATGTATCAACCAGGGGAGAGAGGAGGTATCAACCAGGGGAGAGAGGAGATATCAACCAGGAGAGAGGAGGTATCAACCAGGGGAGAGAGGAGGTATCAACCAGGGGAGAGAGGAGATATCAACCAGGAGAGAGGAGGTATCAACCAGGGGAGAGAGGATGTATCAACCAGGGGAGAGAGGATGTATCAACCAGGGGAGAGGAGGTATTAACCAGGGTAGAGAGGATGTATCAACCAGGGGAGAGAGGATGTATCAACCAGGGTAGAGGAGGTATTAACCAGGGTAGAGAGGAGGTATCAACCAGGGGAGAGAGGAGGTATCAACCAGGAGAGAGGAGATATCAACCAGGGGAGAGAGGAGATATCAACCAGGTGAGAGAGGAGATATCAACCAGGTGAGAGAGGAGGTATCAACCAGGGTAGAGAGAGAGGATGTATCAAACAGGGGAGAGAGAGGAGGTATCAACCAGGGTAGAGAGAGAGGAGGTATCAACCAGGGTAGAGAGAGAGGATGTATCAACCAGGGTAGAGAGAGGAGGTATCAACCAGGGTAGAGAGGAGGTATCAACCAGGGTAGAGAGAGAGGATGTATCAACCAGGGTAGAGAGAGGAGGTATCAACCAGGGTAGAGAGAGGAGATATCAAACAGGGGAGAGAGGAGATATCAACCAGGGTAGAGAGGAGTTATCAACCAAGGTAGAGAGTAGGTATTAACCAGGGTAGAGAGAGAGGAGATATCAACCAGGGGAGAGAGGAGGTATCAACCAGGGGAGAGAGAAAGGAGATATCAACCAGGGGAGAGAGAGAGGAGATATCAACCAGGGGAGAGATGAGGTATCAACCAGGGTAGAGTGGAGGTATCAACCAGAGGAGAGAGGAGGTATCAACCAGGGGAGAGAGAGGAGGTATCAACCAGGGGGAGAGGAGCTATCAACCAGGGTAGAAAGGAGGTATCAACCAGGGGAGAGAGGAGATATCAACCAGGGTAGAGAGAGAGAGAGAGAGGAGGTATCAAACAGGGGTGAGAGGAGATACCAACCAGGGGAGAGAGGAGGTATCAACCAGGGTAGAGAGGAGGTATCAACCAGAGGAGATATCAACCAGGGGAGAGAGGAGATATCAACCAGGTGAGAGAGGAGGTATCAACCAGGGTAGAGAGAGAGGAGGTATCAAACAGGGGAGAGAGGAGGTATCAACCAGGGTAGAGAGAGAGGAGGTATCAACCAGGGGAGAGAGAGAGGAGGTATCAACCAGGGTAGAGAATAGGTATCAACCAGGGGGGAGAGGATGTGTCAACCAGGGTAGAGAGGAGGTATCAACCAGGGGAGAGAGGAGATATCAACCAGGGTAGAGAGGAGATATCAACCAAAGGGAGAGAGGAGGTATCAACCAGGGGAGAGAGGATGTATCAACCAGGGGAGAGAGGAGATATCAACCAGGGGAGAGAGGAGGTATCAACCAGGGGAGAGAGGAGATATCAACCAGGTGAGAGAGGAGGTATTTACCAGGGGAGAGAGAGAGGAGGTATCAACCAGGGTAGAGAGGAGGATGTATCAAACAGGGGAGAGAGAGGAGGTATCAACCAGGGTAGAGAGAGAGGAGGTATCAACCAGGGTAGAGAGAGAGGATGTATCAACCAGGGTAGAGAGAGGAGGTATCAACCAGGGTAGAGAGGAGGTATCAACCAGGGTAGAGAGAGGATGTATCAACCAGGGTAGAGAGAGGAGGTATCAACCAGGGTAGAGAGAGGAGATATCAACCAGGGGAGAGAGGAGATATCAACCAGGGTAGAGAGGAGTTATCAACCAGGGTAGAGAGTAGGTATTAACCAGGGTAGAGAGAGAGGAGATATCAACCAGGGGAGAGAGGAGGTATCAACCAGGGGAGAGAGAAAGGAGATATCAACCAGGGGAGAGAGAGAGGAGATATCAACCAGGGTAGAGAGAGGAGGTATCAACCAGGGTAGAGTGGAGGTATCAACCAGAGGAGAGAGGAGGTATCAACCAGGGGAGAGAAAGGAGGTATCAACCAGGGGGGAGAGGAGCTATCAACCAGGGTAGAAAGGAGGTATCAACCAGGGGAGAGAGGAGATATCAACCAGGGTAGAGAGAGAGAGAGAGAGGAGGTATCAAACAGGGGAGAGAGGAGATACCAACCAGGGGAGAGAGGAGGTATCAACCAGGGTAGAGAGGAGGTATCAACCAGAGGAGATATCAACCAGGGGAGAGAGGAGATATCAACCAGGTAGAGAGGAGGTATCAACCAGGGTAGAGAGAGAGGAGGTATCAAACAGGGGAGAGAGGAGGTGTCAACCAGGGTAGAGAGAGAGGAGGTATCAACCAGGGGAGAGAGAGAGGAGGTATCAACCAGGGTAGAGAATAGGTATCAACCAGGGGGGAGAGGATGTGTCAACCAGGGTAGAGAGGAGGTATCAACCAGTGGAGAGAGGAGATATCAACCAGGGTAGAGAGGAGATATCAACCAGAGGGAGAGAGGAGGTATCAACCAGGGGAGAGAGGATGTATCAACCAGGGGAGAGAGGAGATATCAACCAGGGGAGAGAGGAGGTATCAACCAGGGGAGAGAGGAGATATCAACCAGGGGAGAGAGGAGGTATCAACCAGGGGAGAGAGGAGATATCAACCAGGTGAGAGAGGAGGTATTTACCAGGGGAGAGAGAGAGGAGGTATCAACCAGGGTAGAGAGGAGATATCAACCAGGGTAGAGAGGAGGCATCAACCAGGGTAGAGAGGAGGCATCAACCAGGAGAGAGAGGAGGCATCAACCAGGGTAGAGAGAGAGACTGTGAGGGCAAGGTCAGGGGTCAGTCTTGGGAGACTTGGAAAAAACAACAGTGCCAGCCAATCTCACTGTGTGTGTGTGTGTATGTGTGTGTGTGTGTGTGTGTGTGTGTGTGTGTGTGTGTGTGTGTGTGTGTGTGTGTGGGTGGGTGTGTGTGTGTGTGTGTGTGGTGGGTGGGTGTGTGTGTGTGTGTGTGTGTGTGTGTGTGTGTGTGTGTGTGTGTGTGTGTGTGTGTGTGTGTGTGTGTGTGTGTGTGTGTGTGTGTGTGTGTGTGTGTGTGTGTGTGTGTGTGTGTGTGTGTGTGTGTGTGTGTGGGTGGGTGGATGGAGACTTCAGAGCCCCTGTGGGTGTTTTATTAGTCTGGCCCATCACTCAAACAGACACAGATGGCAACCAATTATGACTGAAATCACAACAGAGAGACAGAGAGATGGAGACAGAGAGACAGAGAGAGAGAGACGGAGAGAGAGAGGGAGAGAGACAGAGAGACAGAGAGAGAGACAGACAGAGAGAGAGAGACGGAGAGAGAGAGGGAGACAGAGAGAGACGGAGAGAGAGAGGGAGACAGAGAGAGAGACAGAGAGACGGAGAGAGAGAGGGAGACAGAGAGAGACAGAGAGAGAGAGGGAGACAGAGAGGGAGACAGAGAGACGGAGAGAGATAGGGAGAGACAGAGACAGAGACAGAAAGAGGGAAGTGGAGAGAGAGAGACAGAGAGAGAGAGATAGAGAGAGAGAAGAGGAGACATAGAGTTTGAGTATGTATTAAACCCTTATTTCATACTCAAATATTAACACAAATATTGGCACACTGCCTTCTCAGAAAATACACAATAAATACGTCATTCATAAATAAACATAAAAGAAACAAATCAATAAATAAAAATGAATAAACAATTTACCTTCCAGTTATTTCATCAACAAAAAATAATTTCCCTCCTCCACAAAAGAGAACGCTCCGTCATAAATCCACTTGTCCTCAATCAATGGGAGATATTTTACAACCGAGAAGATCTCAAAATCCACTTTTATTCCGCCTTTTTAAACTAATCCTTTAAAAACACATCTTACTTCCTTACCATATCTCGTGTCTATCGTGTCTACATCTTTTAACTTGTCCAAAAATAAAATTGAACTGTTGACATTTACTTTTCTGTTGCTTACAATAGTTTAACCCCCAAATTAACAACAGTGTTATTGAAAATCTCCCCTACAGCTGTAAACAAAGACTCTAATATTTCAAAGAGAGGCTTTATCCTCTCACACTTTACCTTGTCATCAACACCCCCCATTACATATCACCAGTACCCATCAACACCCCCCATTACATATCACCAGTCCCCTGTACAGTGCTCTCCATGCTGGCTTTACCTTGTCATCAACACCCCCCATTAAATATCACCAGTCCCCATCAACACCCCCCATTACATATCACCAGTCCCCATCAACACCTCCCATTACATATCACCAGTCCCCTGTACAGTGTTCTCCATGCTGGCTTTACCTTGTCATCAACACCCCCCATTACATATCACCAGTCCCCATCAACACCCCCATTACATATCACCAGTCCCCATCAACACCCCCATTACATATCACCAGTCCCCATCAACACCCCCATTACATATCACCAGTCCCCTGTACAGTGCTCTCCATGCTGGCTTTACCTTGTCATCAACACCCCCCATTACATATCACCAGTCCCCATCAACACCCCCCATTACATATCACCAGTCCCCATCAACACCTCCCATTACATATCACCAGTCCCCATCAACACCTCCCATTACAAATCACCAGTCCCCATCAACACCCCCCATTACATATCACCAGTCCCCATCAACACCCCCATTACATATCACCAGTCCCCATCAACACCCCCATTACATATCACCAGTCCCCATCAACACCCCCCATTACATATCACCAGTCCCCATCAACACCCTCCATTACATATCACCAGTCCCCTGAACAGTGTTCTCCATGCTGGCTTTACCTTGTCATCAACACCCCCCATTACATATCACCAGTCCCCATCAACACCTCCCATTACATATCACCAGTCCCCATCAACACCCCCCATTACATATCACCAGTCCCCATCAACACCCCCCATTACATATCACCAGTCCCCTGTACAGTGCTCTCCATGCTGGCTTTACCTTGTCATCAACACCCCCCATTACATATCACCAGTCCCCATCAACACCTCCCATTACATATCACCAGTCCCCATCAACACCCCCCATTACATATCACCAGTCCCCATCAACACCCTCCATTACATATCACCAGTCCCCTGAACAGTGCTCTCCATGCTGGCTTTACCTTGTCATCAACACCCTCCATTACATATCACCAGTCCCCATCAACACCCTCCATTACATATCACCAGTCCCCTGAACAGTGCTCTCCATGCTGGCTTTACCTTGTCATCAACACCCTCCATTACATATCACCAGTCCCCATCAACACCCCCCATTACATATCACCAGTCCCCATCAACACCCCCCATTACATATCACCAGTCCCCGTCAACACCCCCCATTACATATCACCAGTCCCCTGTACAGTGTTCTCCATGCTGGTTTTACCTTGTCATCAACACCCCCATTACATATCACCAGTACCCATCAACACCCCCATTACATATCACCAGTCCCCATCAACACCCCCATTACATATCACCAGTCCCCTGTACAGTGTTCTCCATGCTGGTTTTACCTTGTCATCAACACCCCCCTTTACATATCACCAGTCCCCATCAACACCCCCATTACATATCACCAGTCCCCTGTACAGTGTTCTCCATGCTGGTTTTACGTTGTCATCAACACCCCCCATTACATATCACCAGTCCCCATCAACACCCCCCATTACATATCACCAGTCCCCTGTACAGTGCTCTCCATGCTGGCTTTACCTTGTCATCAACACCCCCCATTACATATCACCAGTCCCCTGTACAGTGTTCTCCATGCTGGTTTTACCTTGTCATCAACACCCCCATTACATATCAACAGTCCCCTGTACAGTGTTCTCCATGCTGGCTTTACCTTGTCATCAACACCCCCATTACATATCACCAGTCCCCATCAACACCCCCCATTACATATCACCAGTCCCCATCAACACCCCCCATTACATATCACCAGTCCCCTGTACAGTGTTCTCCATACTGGTTTACCTTGTCATCAACACCCCCCATTACATATCACCAGTCCCCATCAACACCCTCCATTACATATCACCAGTCCCCTGTACAGTGTTCTCCATGCTGGCTTTACCTTGTCATCAACACCCTCCATTACATATCACCAGTCCCCTGTACAGTGTTCTCCATGCTGGCTTTACCTTGTCATCAACACCCCCCATTACATATCACCAGTCCCCTGTACAGTGTTCTCCATGCTGGCTTTACCTTGTCATCAAGGCCCAGTTTTACCCTCCAATGAGAGTCTTTTCTATTTTTCCAATGTATCTTTATATAAAACCTTGACACACCCCCTATATAACTCCTCCCCATTCACCTCATCCAATCCCACCGCTTCCAACCCTCTCAAATCCACTAATAAAGCCTTTCTGTCTGACTGAGAAACTGCATCTAATCCCTAATCTGTCTAACTCTGGGATATTAGGTCTAATCCCTAATCTGTCTGACTCTGAGATATTGGGTGTAATCCCTAATCTGTCTAACTCTAAGATATTAGGTCTAATCCCTAATCTGTCTAACTCTAAGATATTAGGTGTAATCCCTAATCTGTCTAACTCTAAAATATTAGGTGTAATCCCTAATCTGTCTAACTCTAAGATATTAGGTGTAATCCCTAGTCTGTCAGACTCTGAGATATTAGGTGTAATCCCTAATCTGTCAGACTCTGAGATATTAGGTCTAATCCATAATCTGTCTGACTCTGAGATATTAGGTGTAATCCCTAATCTGTCTAACTCTGAGATATTGGGACTAATCCCTAATCTGTCTAACTCTGAGATATTAGGTGTAATCCCTAATCTGTCTGACTCTGAGATATTAGGTCTAATCCCTAATCTGTCTGACTCTGAGATATTAGGTCTAATCCATAATCTGTCTGACTCTGAGATATTAGGTGTAATCCCTAATCTGTCTAACTCTGAGATATTGGGACTAATCCCTAATCTGTCTAACTCTGAGATATTAGGTGTAATCCCTAATCTGTCTGACTCTGAGATATTAGGTCTAATCCCTAATCTGTCTGACTCTGAGATATTAGGTCTAATCCCTAATCTGTCTGACTCTGAGATATTAGGTCTAATCCCTAATCTGTCAGACTCTGAGATATTGGGTGTAATCCCTAATCTGTCAGACTGAGATATTAGGTGTAATCCCTAATCTGTCTGACTGAGATATTAGGTGTAATCCCTAATCTGTCTGACTCTGAGATATTGGGTGTAATCCCTAATCTGTCAGACTCTGAGATATTAGGTGTAATCCCTAATCTGTCTGACTGAGATATTAGGTGTAATCCCTAATCTGTCAGACTCTGAGATATTAGGTGTAATCCCTAATCTGTCTGACTCTGAGATATTGGGTGTAATCCCTAATCTGTCAGACTCTGAGATATTGGGTGTAATCCCTAATCTGTCTAACTCTGAGATATTAGATCTAATCCATAATCTGTCTGACTCTGAGATATTAGGTGTAATCCCTAATCTGTCTGACTCTGAGATATTGGGTGTAATCCCTAATCTGTCTGACTCTGAGATATTAGGTGTAATCCCTAATCTGTCTAACTCTGATATATTAGATCTAATCCCTAATCTGTCTAACTCTGATATATTAGATCTAATCCCTAATCTGTCTAACTCTGATATATTAGATCTAATCCCTAATCTGTCTAACTCTGATATATTAGATCTAATCCCTAATCTGTCTAACTCTGATATATTAGGTGTAATCCCTAATCTGTCTGACTCTGAGATATTGGGTGTAATCCCTAATCTGTCTGACTCTGAGATATTAGGTGTAATCCCTAATCTGTCTGACTCTGAGATATTAGGTGTAATCCCTAATCTGTCTGACTGAGATATTAGGTGTAATCCCTAATCTGTCTGACTCTGAGATATAAAGTGTAATCCCTAATCTGTCTGACTCTGAGATATAAAGTGTAATCCCTAATCTGTCTGACTCTGAGATATTGGGTGTAATCCCTAATCTGTCTGACTCTGAGATATAAAGTGTAATCCCTAATCTGTCTGACTCTGATATATTCGGTGTAATCCCTAATCTGTCTGACTCTGAGATATTGGGTGTAATCCCTAATCTGTCTGACTGAGATATTGGGTGTAAACCCTAATCTGTCTGACTCTGAGATATTAGGTGTAATCCCTAATCTGTCTGACTCTGAGATATTGGGTGTAATCCCTAATCTGTCTGACTCTGAGATATTGGGTGTAATCCCTAATCTGTCTGACTCTGAGATATTGGGTGTAATCCCTAATCTGTCTGACTCTGAGATATTGGGTGTAATCCCTAATCTGTCTGACTCTGAGATATTGGGTGTAATCCCTAATCTGTCTGACTCTGAGATATTGGGTGTAATCCCTAATCTGTCTGACTCTGAGATATTGGGTGTAATCCCTAATCTGTCTGACTCTGAGATATTGGGTGTAATCCCTAGTCTGTCTGACTCTGAGATTTTAGGTCTAATCCCTAATCTGTCTGACTGAGATATTAGGTCTAATCCCTAATCTGTCTGACTCTGAGATATTAGGTATAATCCCTAATCTGTCTGACTGAGATATTAGGTGTAATCCCTAATCTGTCTGACTCTGAGATATTGGGTGTAATCCCTAATCTGTCTGACTCTGAGATATTAGGTGTAATCCCTAATCTGTCTGACTCTGAGATATTAGGTGTAATCCCTAATCTGTCTGACTCTGAGATATTAGGTGTAATCCCTAATCTGTCTGACTCTGAGATATTGGGTGTAATCCCAAATCTGTCTGACTCTGAGATATTGGGTGTAATCCCTAATCTGTCTGACTCTGAGATATTGGGTGTAATCCCTAATCTGTCTGACTCTGAGATATTAGGTGTAATCCCTAATCTGTCTGACTCTGAGATATTAGGTGTAATCCCTAATCTGTCTGACTGAGATATTAGGTGTAATCCCTAATCTGTCTGACTCTGAGATATTGGGTGTAATCCCTAGTCTGTCTGACTCTGAGATTTTAGGTCTAATCCCTAATCTGTCTGACTGAGATATTAGGTCTAATCCATAATCTGTCTGACTCTGAGATATTAGGTCTAATCCCTAATCTGTCAGACTCTGAGATATTGGGTCTAATCCCTAATCTGTCAGACTCTGAGATATTGGGTCTAATCCCTAATCTGTCAGACTCTGAGATATTAGGTGTAATCCCTAATCTGTTAGACTCTGAGATATTAGGTGTAATCCCTAATCTGTTAGACTCTGAGCTATTAGGTGTAATCCCTAATCTGTCAGACTCTGAGATATTAGGTGTAATCCCTAATCTGTCTGACTGAGATATTAGGTGTAATCCCTAATCTGTCTGACTCTGAGATATTAGGTCTAATCCCTAATCTGTCTGACTCTGAGATATTAGGTGTAATCCCTAATCTGTCTCACTCTGAGATATTGGGTCTAATTCCACTTGTAGAGCTCACTAGAGCTCACTAGAGGACAGGAGCTCACTAGAGGACAGGAGCTCACTAGAGGACAGGAGCTCACTAGAGGACAGGAGCTCACTAGAGGACAGGAGATCACTAGAGGACAGGAGATCACTAGAGGACAGGAGATCACTAGAGGACAGGAGATCACTAGAGGACAGGACATCTCTAGAGGACAGGAGCTCACTAGAGCAGGTCTGCCAATGTCCCCTGTGCTCTGATACCCAGCAGGTCTACCAATGTCCCCTGTGTTCTGATACCCAGCAAGTCTACCAATGTCCCCTGTGTTCTGATACCCAGCAGGTCTACCAATGTCCCCTGTGTTCTGATACCCAGCAGGTCTACCAATGTCCCCTGTGTTCTGATACCCAGCAGGTCTACCAATGTCCCCTGTGTTCTGATACCCAGCAGGTCTACCAATGTCCCCTGTGTTCAGATACCCAGCAGGTCTACCAATGTCCCCTGTGTTCTGATACCCAGCAGGTCTACCAATGTCCCCTGTGTTCTGATACCCAGCAGGTCTACCAATGTCCCCTGTGTTCTGATACCCAGCAGGTCTACCAATGTCCCCTGTGTTCTGATACCCAGCAGGTCTACCAATGTCCCCTGTGCTCTGATACCCAGCAGGTCTACCAATGTCCCCTGTGCTCTGATACCCAGCAGGTCTACCAATGTCCCCTGTGCTCTGATACCCAGCAGGTCTACCAATGTCCCCTGTGTTCTGATACCCAGCAGGTCTACCAATGTCCCCTGTGCTCTGATACCCAGCAGGTCTACCAATGTCCCCTGTGTTCTGATACCCAGCAGGTCTACCAATGTCCCCTGTGCTCTGATACCCAGCAGGTCTACCAATGTCCCCTGTGCTCTGATACCCAGCAGGTCTACCAATGTCCCCTGTGTTCAGATACCCAGCAGGTCTACCAATGTCCCCTGTGTTCTGATACCCAGCAGGTCTACCAATGTCCCCTGTGCTCTGATACCCAGCAGGTCTACCAATGTCCCCTGTGTTCTGATACCCAGCAGGTCTACCAATGTCCCCTGTGCTCTGATACCCAGCAGGTCTACCAATGTCCCCTGTGTTCTGATACCCAGCAGGTCTACCAATGTCCCCTGTGCTCTGATACCCAGCAGGTCTACCAATGTCCCCTGTGTTCAGATACCGAGCAGGTCTACCAATGTCCCCTGTGTTCTGATACCCAGCAGGTCTACCAATGTCCCCTGTGTTCTGATACCCAGCAGGTCTACCAATGTCCCCTGTGCTCTGATACCCAGCAGGTCTACCAATGTCCCCTGTGCTCTGATACCCAGCAGGTCTACCAATGTCCCCTGTGTTCAGATACCGAGCAGGTCTACCAATGTCCCCTGTGTTCTGATACCCAGCAGGTCTACCAATGTCCCCTGTGCTCTGATACCCAGCAGGTCTACCAATGTCCCCTGTGCTCTGATACCCAGCAGGTCTATCAATGTCCCCTGTGTTCTGATACCCAGCAGGTCTACCAATGTCCCCTGTGTTCAGATACCCAGAAGGTCTACCAATGTCCCCTGTGTTCAGATACCCAGCAGGTCTACCAATGTCCCCTGTGTTCTGATACCCAGCAGGTCTACCAATGTCCCCTGTGCTCTGATACCCAGCAGGTCTACCAATGTCCCCTGTGTTCTGATACCCAGCAGGTCTACCAATGTCCCCTGTGCTCTGATACCCAGCAGGTCTACCAATGTCCCCTGTGCTCTGATACCCAGCAGGTCTACCAATGTCCCCTGTGTTCTGATACCCAGCAGGTCTACCAATGTCCCCTGTGCTCTGATACCCAGCAGGTCTACCAATGTCCCCTGTGTTCTGATACCCAGAAGGTCTACCAATGTCCCCTGTGTTCTGATACCCAGCAGGTCTACCAATGTCCCCTGTGCTCTGATACCCAGCAGGTCTACCATTGTCCACTGTGTTCTGATACCCAGCAGGTCTACCAATGTCCCCTGTGCTCTGATACCCAGCAGGTCTACCAATGTCCCCTGTGTTCTGATACCCAGCAGGTCTACCAATGTCCCTTGTGTTCTGATACCCAGCAGGTCTACCAATGTCCCCTGTGCTCTGATACCCAGCAGGTCTACCAATGTCCCCTGTGTTCTGATACCCAGCAGGTCTACCAATGTCCCCTGTGTTCAGAGACCGAGCAGGTCTACCAATGTCCCCTGTGCTCTGATACCCAGCAGGTCTACCAATGTCCCCTGTGTTCTGATACCCAGCAGGTCTACCAATGTCCCCTGTGTTCTGATACCCAGCAGGTCTACCAATGTCCCCTGTGTTCTGATACCCAGCAGGTCTACCAATGTCCCCTGTGTTCTGATACCCCGTAGGTCTACCAATGTCCCCTGTGCTCTGATACCCAGCAGGTCTACCAATGTCCCCTGTGCTCTGATACCCAGCAGGTCTACCAATGTCCCCTGTGCTCTGATACCCAGCAGGTCTACCAATGTCCCCTGTGTTCAGAGACCGAGCAGGTCTACCAATGTCCCCTGTGTTCTGATACCCAGCAGGTCTACCAATGTCCCCTGTGTTCTGATACCCAGCAGGTCTACCAATGTCCCCTGTGTTCTGATACCCAGCAGGTCTACCAATGTCCCCTGTGTTCTGATACCCAGCAGGTCTACCAATGTCCCCTGTGTTCAGAGACCGAGCAGGTCTACCAATGTCCCCTGTGTTCTGATACCCAGCAGGTCTACCAATGTCCCCTGTGTTCTGATACCCAGCAGGTCTACCAATGTCCCCTGTGCTCTGATACCCAGCAGGTCTACCAATGTCCCCTGTGTTCTGATACCCAGCAGGTCTACCAATGTCCCCTGTGTTCTGATACCCAGCAGGTCTACCAATGTCCCCTGTGCTCTGATACCCAGCAGGTCTACCAATGTCCCCTGTGTTCTGATACCCAGCAGGTCTACCAATGTCCCCTGTGTTCTGATACCCAGCAGGTCTACCAATGTCCCTTGTGTTCTGATACCCAGCAGGTCTACCAATGTCCCCTGTGCTCTGATACCCAGCAGGTCTACCAATGTCCCCTGTGTTCTGATACCCAGCAGGTCTACCAATATCCCCTGTGTTCTGATACCCAGCAGGTCTACCAATGTCCCCTGTGCTCTGATACCCAGCAGGTCTACAAATGTCCCCTGTGCTCTGATAACCAGCAGGTCTACCAATGTCCCCTGTGCTCTGATACACAGCAGGTCTACCAATGTCCCCTGTGCTCTGATACCCAGCAGGTCTACCAATGTCCCCTGTGCTCTGATACCCAGCAGATCTACCAATGTCCCCTGTGCTCTGATACCCAGCAGGTCTACCAATGTCCCCTGTGCTCTGATACCCAGCAGGTCTACCAATGTCCCCTGTGTTCTGATACCCAGCAGGTCTACCAATGTCCCCTGTGTTCAGATACCCAGCAGGTCTACCAATGTCCCCTGTGTTCTGATACCCAGCAGGTCTACCAATGTCCCCTGTGCTCTGATACCCAGCAGGTCTACCAATGTCCCCTGTGTTCTGATACCCAGCAGGTCTACCAATGTCCCCTGTGCTCTGATACCCAGCAGGTCTACCAATGTCCCCTGTGGTCTGATACCCAGCTGGTCTACTAATGTCCCCTGTGCTCTGATACCCAGCAGGTCTACCAATGTCCCCTGTGCTCTGATACCCAGCAGGTCTACCAATGTCCCCTGTGTTCTGATACCCCGTAGGTCTACCAATGTCCCCTGTGCTCTGATACCCAGCAGGTCTACCAATGTCCCCTGTGCTCTGATACCCAGCAGGTCTACCAATGTCCCCTGTGCTCTGATACCCAGCAGGTCTACCAATGTCCCCTGTGTTCAGAGACCGAGCAGGTCTACCAATGTCCCCTGTGTTCTGATACCCAGCAGGTCTACCAATGTCCCCTGTGTTCTGATACCCAGCAGGTCTACCAATGTCCCCTGTGTTCTGATACCCAGCAGGTCTACCAATGTCCCCTGTGTTCTGATACCCAGCAGGTCTACCAATGTCCCCTGTGTTCAGAGACCGAGCAGGTCTACCAATGTCCCCTGTGTTCTGATACCCAGCAGGTCTACCAATGTCCCCTGTGTTCTGATACCCAGCAGGTCTACCAATGTCCCCTGTGCTCTGATACCCAGCAGGTCTACCAATGTCCCCTGTGTTCTGATACCCAGCAGGTCTACCAATGTCCCCTGTGTTCTGATACCCAGCAGGTCTACCAATGTCCCCTGTGCTCTGATACCCAGCAGGTCTACCAATGTCCCCTGTGTTCTGATACCCAGCAGGTCTACCAATGTCCCCTGTGTTCTGATACCCAGCAGGTCTACCAATGTCCCCTGTGCTCTGATACCCAGCAGATCTACCAATGTCCCCTGTGCTCTGATACCCAGCAGGTCTACCAATGTCCCCTGTGCTCTGATACCCAGCAGATCTACCAATGTCCCCTGTGCTCTGATACCCAGCAGGTCTACCAATGTCCCCTGTGCTCTGATACCCAGCAGGTCTACCAATGTCCCCTGTGTTCTGATACCCAGCAGGTCTACCAATGTCCCCTGTGTTCAGATACCCAGCAGGTCTACCAATGTCCCCTGTGTTCTGATACCCAGCAGGTCTACCAATGTCCCCTGTGCTCTGATACCCAGCAGGTCTACCAATGTCCCCT
Organism: Oncorhynchus masou masou; assembly: GCF_036934945.1. NCBI lineage: Eukaryota > Metazoa > Chordata > Actinopteri > Salmoniformes > Salmonidae > Oncorhynchus > Oncorhynchus masou. Next base: position 26,678 of record NW_027016206.1, on the reverse strand, counting down.
GTGTTCTGATACCCAGCAGGTCTACCAATGTCCCCTGTGCTCTGATACCCAGCAGGTCTACCAATGTCCCCTGTGGTCTGATACCCAGCTGGTCTACTAATGTCCCCTGTGCTCTGATACCCAGCAGGTCTACCAATGTCCCCTGTGCTCTGATACCCAGCAGGTCTACCAATGTCCCCTGTGTTCTGATACCCCGTAGGTCTACCAATGTCCCCTGTGCTCTGATACCCAGCAGGTCTACCAATGTCCCCTGTGCTCTGATACCCAGCAGGTCTACCAATGTCCCCTGTGCTCTGATACCCAGCAGGTCTACCAATGTCCCCTGTGTTCAGAGACCGAGCAGGTCTACCAATGTCCCCTGTGTTCTGATACCCAGCAGGTCTACCAATGTCCCCTGTGTTCTGATACCCAGCAGGTCTACCAATGTCCCCTGTGTTCTGATACCCAGCAGGTCTACCAATGTCCCCTGTGTTCAGAGACCGAGCAGGTCTACCAATGTCCCCTGTGTTCTGATACCCAGCAGGTCTACCAATGTCCCCTGTGTTCTGATACCCAGCAGGTCTACCAATGTCCCCTGTGCTCTGATACCCAGCAGGTCTACCAATGTCCCCTGTGTTCTGATACCCAGCAGGTCTACCAATGTCCCCTGTGTTCTGATACCCAGCAGGTCTACCAATGTCCCCTGTGCTCTGATACCCAGCAGGTCTACCAATGTCCCCTGTGTTCTGATACCCAGCAGGTCTACCAATGTCCCCTGTGTTCTGATACCCAGCAGGTCTACCAATGTCCCTTGTGTTCTGATACCCAGCAGGTCTACCAATGTCCCCTGTGCTCTGATACCCAGCAGGTCTACCAATGTCCCCTGTGTTCTGATACCCAGCAGGTCTACCAATGTCCCCTGTGTTCTGATACCCAGCAGGTCTACCAATGTCCCCTGTGCTCTGATACCCAGCAGGTCTACAAATGTCCCCTGTGCTCTGATACCCAGCAGGTCTACCAATGTCCCCTGTGCTCTGATACCCAGCAGGTCTACCAATGTCCCCTGTGCTCTGATACCCAGCAGGTCTACCAATGTCCCCTGTGCTCTGATACCCAGCAGTTCTACCAATGTCCCCTGTGCTCTGATACCCAGCAGGTCTACCAATGTCCCCTGTGCTCTGATACCCAGCAGGTCTACCAATGTCCCCTGTGTTCTGATACCCAGCAGGTCTACCAATGTCCCCTGTGTTCAGATACCCAGCAGGTCTACCAATGTCCCCTGTGTTCTGATACCCAGCAGGTCTACCAATGTCCCCTGTGCTCTGATACCCAGCAGGTCTACCAATGTCCCCTGTGTTCTGATACCCAGCAGGTCTACCAATGTCCCCTGTGCTCTGATACCCAGCAGGTCTACCAATGTCCCCTGTGGTCTGATACCCAGCTGGTCTACTAATGTCCCCTGTGCTCTGATACCCAGCAGGTCTACCAATGTCCCCTGTGCTCTGATACCCAGCAGGTCTACCAATGTCCCCTGTGGTCTGATACCCAGCAGGTCTACCAATGTCCCCTGTGTTCTGATACCCAGCAGGTCTACCAATGTCCCCTGTGTTCTGATACCCAACAGGTCTACCAATGTCCCCTGTGTTCTGATACCCAGCAGGTCTACCAATGTCCCCTGTGCTCTGATACCCAGCAGGTCTACCAATGTCCCCTGTGCTCTGATACCCAGCAGGTCTACCAATGTCCCCTGTGTTCTGATACCCAGCAGGTCTACCAATGTCCCCTGTGTTCTGATACCCAGCAGGTCTACCAATGTCCCCTGTGTTCTGATACCCAACAGGTCTACCAATGTCCCCTGTGTTCTGATACCCAGCAGGTCTACCAATGTCCCCTGTGCTCTGATACCCAGCAGGTCTACCAATGTCCCCTGTGCTCTGATACCCAGCAGGTCTACCAATGTCCCCTGTGTTCTGATACCCAGCAGGTCTACCAATGTCCCCTGTGTTCTGATACCCAGCAGGTCTACCAATGAGGCTTTTTCCTCTCCGGTGCCTGAATATGGCATCGGTCTCCTGAGGTCTCCACCAACGTCAGGAGTTCCACTGTCTCAGCCTCTCGGGGAGGTTCATTGATCTGCTGATATCTCTGGTGACGTTCGTCGTGTATTGGATTACAGAATGGTTGCCTAGTATCCTACCACTGTTGAAGAGATACAAAACTGTCCTCTTCAGACCTCCACCTCTCCCAGAACAAAACTAAAGCATTTCCTGAAGTGATCATCACTCAATGTAGTTATGTTAAAATGGCAGTATGCACTTCAGGGATTCACAGCGTTAGTGTCCACCACCTTTTATTTATTTTTTATTTCACCTTTATTTAACCAGGTAGGCTAGTTGAGAACAAGTTCTCATTTACAACTGCAACCTGGCCAAGATAAAGCATAGCAGTGTGAACAGACAACACAGAGTTACACATGGAGTAAACAATTAACAAGTCAATAACACAGTAGAAAAAAAGGGGGAGTCTATATACAATGTGTGCAAAAGGCATGCGGAGGTAGGCGAATAATTACAATATTGCAGATTAACACTGGATTGATAAATGATCATGTACAGGTAGAGATATTGGTGTGCAAAAGAGCAGAAAAGTAAATAAATAAAAACTGTGGGGATGAGGTAGGTGAAAATGGGTGGGCTATTTACCAATAGATTATGTACAGCTGCAGCGATCGGTTAGCTGCTCAGATAGCCTCTGTTACTAAACAATGATCAGAAAATCACACTGGGGTTTTATTACACTTGATTTTACAGACCTGAGATTGATGCTCAAAACAATAAAACCTCCATGTTGGCTCCAAACATCACACAGTGTTACAATAAAACCTGTCTAACCTGTCTAGAGATGGTGTTCTCTCTCACATTAGCCCATGTGTTCTGTCTCGTGCCTCCATGTTGGCTCCAAACATCACACAGTGTTACAATAAAACCTGTCTAACCTGTCTAGAGAGATGGTGTTCTGTCTCGTGCCTCCATGTTGGCTCCAAACATCACACAGTGTTACAATAAAACCTGTCTAACCTGTCTAGCATCTGCCAAATGACTTAAATGTAATGTAAATGTAGAGAGATGGTGTTCTGTCTCGTGCCTCCATTTTGACGCCAAATATCACGTAGTTCATGTGTTACAATAAGGCATTTTTTAAGAAGTCCTTGAGGTTCTACGAGGTTCTTTGTGATTTCTATCTAAAATCACTGACTGTCCAGTTAAAAGCCCCAGCATGAAATAAATCATCTTCAGTATTACATTTCTCAATGGTATTTGATTTAATCTCTCTCTCAAAAAAAAACATACCCTCTCGACTGCCACTACTGGGGCACGTACATGTATTAAACACATAGTTATCTGTAACGTTTAATAACCTCCCCTCAACCACCTCTTCAACCTCGTATGACAAAGGCAAAAAACCTTTTGAGAACAGGATGGCCACGCCCACACCTTTTTTCATTTATGGCCACGCCCCCACATTTTGTATTTATTTATGGCCACGCCCCACACTTTTTTTTATGGTCACGCCCCCACCCTTTTTTAAAAGTTTTTATGACTACACACAACACATCTCTTTACAGGAAGAAACAGAAAACACATCTCTTTACAGGAAGAAACAGAAAAGACAGGAAGAAACAGAAAACACATCTCTTTACAGGAAGAAACAGAAAAGACAGGAAGAGACAGAAAACACATCTCTTTACAGGAAGAAACAGAAAACACATCTCTTTACAGGAAGAAACAGAAAAGACAGGAAGAGACAGAAAACACATCTCTTTACAAGAAGATACAGAAAACACAGGAAGAGACAGAAAACACATCTCTTTACAGGAAGAGACAGAAAACACATCTCTTTACAGGAAGAGACAGAAAACACATCTCTTTACAGGAAGAGACAGAAAACACATCTCTTTACAGGAAGAGACAGAAAACACAGGAAGAGACAGAAAACACATCTCTTCACAGGAAGAGACAGAAAACACAGGAAGAGACAGAAAACACATCTCTTTACAGGAAGAGACAGAAAACACAGGAAGAGACAGAAAACACATCTCTTTACAGGAAGAGACAGAAAACACATTACTTTACAGGAAGAGACAGAAAACACAGGAAGAAACAGAAAACACATCTCTTTACAGGAAGAGACAGAAAACACAGGAAGAGACAGAAAAGACATCTCTTTACAAGAAGAGACAGAAAACACATCTCTTTACAGGAAGAAACAGAAAAGACAGGAAGAGACAGAAAACACATCTCTTTACAAGAAGATACAGAAAACACATCTCTTTACAGGAAGAGACAGAAAACACATCTCTTTACAGGAAGAGACAGAAAACACAGGAAGAAACAGAAAACACATCTCTTTACAGGAAGAGACAGAAAACACAGGAAGAGACAGAAAAGACATCTCTTTACAGGAAGAGACAGAAAACACATCTCTTTACAGGAAGAAACAGAAAAGACAGGAAGAGACAGAAAACACATCTCTTTACAAGAAGATACAGAAAACACATCTCTTTACAAGAAGATACAGAAAACACATCTCTTTACAGGAAGAGACAGAAAACACATCTCTTCACAGGAAGAAACAGAAAACACAGGAAGAGACAGAAAACACATCTCTTTACAGGAAGAGACAGAAAACACATCTCTTTACAGGAAGAGACAGAAAACACATCTCTTTACAGGAAGAGACAGAAAACACAGGAAGAGACAGAAAACACATCTCTTTACAGGAAGAAACAGAAAACACATCTCTTCACAGGAAGAGACAGAAAACACATCTCTTTACAGGAAGAGACAGAAAACACGTCTCTTTACAGGAAGAGACAGAAAACACAGGAAGAGACAGAAAACACATCTCTTTACAAGAAGAGACAGAAAACACAGGAAGAGACAGAAAACACATCTCTTTACAGGAAGAGACAGAAAACACATCTCTTTACAGGAAGAGACAGAAAACACAGGAAGAGACAGAAAACACATCTCTTTACAGGAAGAGACAGAAAACACATCTCTTTACAGGAAGAGACAGAAAACACATCTCTTCACAGGAAGAGACAGAAAACACATCTCTTCACAGGAAGAGACAGAAAACACAGGAAGAGACAGAAAACACATCTCTTTACAGGAAGAGACAGAAAACACAGGAAGAGACAGAAAACACATCTCTTCACAGGAAGAGACAGAAAACACATCTCGTTACAGGAAGAGACAGAAAACACAGGAAGAGACAGAAAACACACCTCTTTACAGGAAGAAACAGAAAACACAGGAAGAGACAGAAAACACATTTCTTTACAGGAAGAGACAGAAAACACATCTCTTTACAGGAAGAGACAGAAAACACATCTCTTTACAGGAAGAGACAGAAAACACATCTCTTTACAGGAAGAAACAGAAAACACAGGAAGAGACAGAAAACACATTTCTTTACAGGAAGAGACAGAAAACACATCTCTTTACAGGAAGAGACAGAAAACACATCTCTTTACAGGAAGAGACAGAAAACACATCTCTTTACAGGAAGAAACAGAAAACACAGGAAGAGACAGAAAACACATTTCTTTACAGGAAGAGACAGAAAACACATCTCTTTACAGGAAGAGACAGAAAACACATCTCTTCACAGGAAGAGACAGAAAACACATCTCTTTACAGGAAGAGACAGAAAACACATCTCTTTACAGGAAGAGACAGAAAACACATCTCTTTACAGGAAGAGACAGAAAACACATCTCTTTACAGGAAGAGACAGAAAACACATCTCTTTACAGGAAGAGACAGAAAACACATCTCTTTACAGGAAGAGACAGAAAACACAGGAAGAGACAGAAAACACATCTCTTTACAGGAAGAGACAGAAAACACATCTCTTTACAGGAAGAGACAGAAAACACATCTCTTTACAGGAAGAGACAGAAAACACAGGAAGAGACAGAAAAGACATGTTTTACAAGAAGAGACAGAAAACACATCTCTTTACAAGAAGAGACAGAAAACACATCTCTTTGCAGGAAGAGACAGAAAACACATATCTTTACAGGAAGAGACAGAAAACACAGGAAGAGACAGAAAACACATCTCTTTACAGGAAGAGACAGAAAACACATCTCTTTACAGGAAGAGACAGAAAACACAGGAAGAGACAGAAAACACATCTCTTTACAGGAAGAGACAGAAAACACATCTCTTTACAGGAAGAGACAGAAAACACATATCTTTACAGGAAGAGACAGAAAACACATCTCTTCACAGGAAGAGACAGAAAACACAGGAAGAGACAGAAAACACATCTCTTTACAAGAAGAGACAGAAAACACAGGAAGAGACAGAAAACACATCTCTTTACAGGAAGAGACAGAAAACACATCTCTTTACAGGAAGAGACAGAAAACACATCTCTTTACAGGAAGAGACAGAAAACACATCTCTTTACAGGAAGAGACAGAAAACACATCTCTTTACAAGAAGAGACAGAAAACACAGGAAGAGACAGAAAACACATCTCTTTACAGGAAGAGACAGAAAACACATCTCTTTACAGGAAGAGACAGAAAACACATCTCTTTACAGGAAGAGACAGAAAACACATCTCTTTACAGGAAGAGACAGAAAACACAGGAAGAGACAGAAAACACATCTCTTTACAGGAAGAGACAGAAAACACATCTCTTTACAGGAAGAGACAGAAAACACATCTCTTTACAGGAAGAGACAGAAAACACATCTCTTTACAGGAAGAGACAGAAAACACATCTCTTTACAGGAAGAGACAGAAAACACAGGAAGAGACAGAAAACACATCTCTTTACAGGAAGAGACAGAAAACACATCTCTTTACAGGAAGAGACAGAAAACACAGGAAGAGACAGAAAACACATCTCTTCACAGGAAGAGACAGAAAAGACATCTCTTTACAGGAAGAGACAGAAAACACATCTCTTTACAGGAAGAGACAGAAAACACATCTCTTTACAGGAAGAGACAGAAAACACATCTCTTCACAGGAAGAGACAGAAAACACATCTCTTTACAGGAAGAGACAGAAAACACATCTCTTTACAGGAAGAGACAGAAAAGACATCTCTTTACAGGAAGAGACAGAAAACACAGGAAGAGACAGAAAACACATCTCTTCACAGGAAGAGACAGAAAACACAGGAAGAGACAGAAAACACATCTCTTTACAGGAAGAGACAGAAAACACATCTCTTCACAGGAAGAGACAGAAAACACATCTCTTTACAGGAAGAGACAGAAAACACATATCTTTACAAGAAGAGACAGAAAAGACATCTCTTTACAAGAAGAGACAGAAAACACATCTCTTTACAAGAAGAGACAGAAAACACATATCTTTACAGGAAGAGACAGAAAACACAGGAAGAGTCAGAAAACACATCTCTTTACAGGAAGAGACAGAAAACACATCTCTTTACAGGAAGAGACAGAAAACACATCTCTTTACAGGAAGAGACAGAAAACACATCTCTTTACAGGAAGAGACAGAAAACACAGGAAGAGACAGAAAACACATCTCTTTACAGGAAGAGACAGAAAACACATCTCTTTACAGGAAGAGACAGAAAACACATCTCTTTACAGGAAGAGACAGAAAACACATATCTTTACAGGAAGAGACAGAAAACACATCTCTTTACAGGAAGAGACAGAAAACACATCTCTTTACAGGAAGAGACAGAAAACACAGGAAGAGACAGAAAACACATCTCTTTACAGGAAGAGACAGAAAACACATCTCTTTACAGGAAGAGACAGAAAACACATATCTTTACAGGAAGAGACAGAAAACACATCTCTTTACAGGAAGAGACAGAAAACACAGGAAGAGACAGAAAACACAGGAAGAGACAGAAAACACAGGAAGAGACAGAAAACACATCTCTTTACAGGAAGAGACAGAAAACACATCTCTTTACAGGAAGAGACAGAAAACACATCTCTTTACAGGAAGAGACAGAAAACACATCTCTTTACAGGAAGAGACAGAAAACACATCGCTTCACAGGAAGAGACAGAAAAGACATCTCTTCACAGGAAGAGACAGAAAACACATCTCTTCACAGGAAGAGACAGAAAACACATCTCTTTACAGGAAGAGACAGAAAACACATCTCTTTACAGGAAGAGACAGAAAACACATCTCTTTACAGGAAGAGACAGAAAACACATCTCTTTACAGGAAGAGACAGAAAACACATCTCTTTACAGGAAGAGACAGAAAACACAGGAAGAGACAGAAAACACATCTCTTCACAGGAAGAGACAGAAAACACAGGAAGAGACAGAAAACACATCTCTTTACAGGAAGAGACAGAAAACACATCTCTTCACAGGAAGAGACAGAAAACACATCTCTTTACAGGAAGAGACAGAAAACACATCTCTTTACAGGAAGAGACAGAAAACACATCTCTTTACAGGAAGAGACAGAAAACACATCTCTTTAGAGGAAGAGACAGAAAACACAGGAAGAGACAGAAAACACATCTCTTTACAGGAAGAGACAGAAAACACATCTCTTTACAGGAAGAGACAGAAAACACATCTCTTTACAGGAAGAGACAGAAAACACAGGAAGAGACAGAAAACACATCTCTTTACAGGAAGAGACAGAAAAGACATCTCTTCACAGGAAGAGACAGAAAACACATCTCTTTACAGGAAGAGACAGAAAACACAGGAAGAGACAGAAAACACATCTCTTTACAGGAAGAGACAGAAAACACATCTCTTTACAGGAAGAGACAGAAAACACATCTCTTCACAGGAAGAGACAGAAAACACATCTCTTTACAGGAAGAGACAGAAAACACATCTCTTTACAGGAAGAGACAGAAAACACATCTCTTTACAGGAAGAGACAGAAAACACAGGAAGAGACAGAAAACACATCTCTTTACAGGAAGAGACAGAAAACACAGGAAGAGACAGAAAACACATCTCTTTACAGGAAGAGACAGAAAACACATCTCTTCACAGGAAGAGACAGAAAACACATCTCTTTACAGGAAGAGACAGAAAACACATCTCTTTACAGGAAGAGACAGAAAACACATCTCTTTACAGGAAGAGACAGAAAACACAGGAAGAGACAGAAAACACATCTCTTTACAGGAAGAGACAGAAAACACATCTCTTTACAGGAAGAGACAGAAAACACATCTCTTTACAGGAAGAGACAGAAAACACAGGAAGAGACAGAAAACACATCTCTTTACAGGAAGAGACAGAAAACACATCTCTTCACAGGAAGAGACAGAAAACACATCTCTTTACAGGAAGAGACAGAAAACACATCTCTTTACAGGAAGAGACAGAAAACACATCTCTTCACAGGAAGAGACAGAAAACACATCTCTTTACAGGAAGAGACAGAAAACACATCTCTTTACAGGAAGAGACAGAAAACACATCTCTTCACAGGAAGAGACAGAAAACACATCTCTTCACAGGAAGAGACAGAAAACACATCTCTTCACAGGAAGAGACAGAAAACACATCTCTTTACAAGAAGAGACAGAAAACACATCTCTTTACAGGAAGAGACAGAAAACACATCTCTTTACAGGAAGAGACAGAAAACACAGGAAGAGACAGAAAACACATCTCTTTACAGGAAGAGACAGAAAACACATCTCTTTACAGGAAGAGACAGAAAACACATCTCTTTACAGGAAGAGACAGAAAACACAGGAAGAGACAGAAAACACATCTCTTCACAGGGAGAGACAGAAAACACATCTCTTCACAGGAAGAGACAGAAAACACATCTCTTTACAGGAAGAGACAGAAAACACATCTCTTCACAGGAAGAGACAGAAAACACATCTCTTTACCTAGTTAAGGCTGAACTCTCATTTCCTTTATAATTTACCTCACTAATCACTGTCTTGTCAAACCTCAAACGGTTATTTTTTACATCAGGAACTTTGCTGACTCAATAAACAATTCACTTTCAGGGAAAAAAACATCTGTTAATTTATAATCCTGCATATATTTCTTCCCTTTTTTCAAATTCATAAATCGACATACCTTTTCAGTCCCATACCTCCCTTCCAGCCCATTGCTCTCGCTATTTTGTTGTGATGCATCAGATATCGCTATCATCCCCAGAAGAAAACTCCATCTCCTCAACCTGTTTATCCTCAACTGATTTATCAATCTCTACCTTCCTCTTGGAATTAGAACCTTCACCACCCCTTAAATTCTTCCTCTTGGAATTAGAACCTTCAACACCCCTTAAATTCTTCCTCTTGGAATTAGAACCTTCATCACCCCTTAAATTCTTCCTCTTGGAATTAGAACCTTCAACACCCCTTAAATTCTTCCTCTTGGAATTAGAACCTTCATCACCCCTTAAATTCTTCCTCTTGGAATTAGAAACTTCATCACCCCTTAAATTCTTCCACTTGGAATTAGAATCTTCATCACCCCTTTAAATTCTTCCTCTTGGTATTAGAACCTTCACTTCCCCTTAAATTCTTCCTCTTGGAATTAGAACCTTCACCACCCCTTAAATTCTTCCTCTTGGAATTAGAACCTTCACCACCCCTTAAATTCTTCCTCTTGGAATTAGAATCTTCATCACCCCTTTAAATTCTTCCTCTTGGTATTAGAACCTTCACTTCCCCTTAAATTCTTCCTTGGTACTGTGAAAACAGCTGCTTCATTTTCAATTGTTTCACTCCCCTCTTGACCATTTCATTCTCCAGCACCCCCTCAGCGACCTCAATTGCAATCTCCCCTACTGCCCCCCCTCTTTTCCCTGCTCTACTCCCATAGCCACATTGCTCTCCTTTCCTATTTTTCCCATCACATCTGCACACCTTCTCCTGAACTCTTAGCCTGTTCATCCCTTCTCCTGAACTCTTAGCCTGTTCATCCCTTCTCCTGAACTCTTAGCCTGTTCATCCCTTCTCCTGAACTCTTAGCCTGCCCACCTTCTCCTGAACTCTTAGCCTGCCCACCTTCTCCTGAACTCTTAGCGTGTTCATCCCTTCTCCTGAACTCTTAGCGTGTTCATCCCTTCTCCTGAACTCTTAGCCTGTTCATCCCTTCTCCTGAACTCTTAGCCTGTTCATCCCTTCTCCTGAACTCTTAGCCTGCCCACCTTCTCCTGAACTCTTAGCCTGCCCAGCTTCTCCTGAACTCTTAGCCTGTTCATCCCTTCTCCTGAATTCTTAGCCTGTTCATCCCTTCTCCTGAACTCTTAGCCTGCCCACCTTCTCCTGAACTCTTAGCCTGTTCATCCCTTCTCCTGAACTCTTAGCCTGCCCACCTTCTCCTGAACTCTTAGCCTGTTCATCCCTTCTCCTGAACTCTTAGCCTGCCCACCTTCTCCTGAACTCTTAGCCTGCCCACCTTCTCCTGAACTCTTAGCCTGCCCACCTTCTCCTGAACTCTTAGCCTGCCCACCTTCTCCTGAACTCTTAGCCTGTTCATCCCTTCTCCTGAACTCCTAGCCTGCCCACCTTCTCCTGAACTCTTAGCCTGTTCATCCCTTCTCCTGAACTCTTAGCCTGCCCACCTTCTCCTGAACTCTTAGCCTGTTCATCCCTTCTCCTGAACTCTTAGCCTGTTCATCCCTTCTCCTGAACTCTTAGCCTGTTCATCCCTTCTCCTGAACTCTTAGCCTGTTCATCCCTTCTCCTGAACTCCTAGCCTGCCCACCTTCTCCTGAACTCTTAGCCTGTTCATCCCTTCTCCTGAACTCCTAGCCTGCCCACCTTCTCCTGAACTCTTAGCCTGTTCATCCCTTCTCCTGAACTCTTAGCCTGCCCACCTTCTCTTGAACTCTTAGCCTGTTCATCCCTTCTCCTGAACTCCTAGCCTGCCCACCTTCTCCTGAACTCTTAGCCTGTTCATCCCTTCTCCTGAACTCTTAGCCTGTTCATCCCTTCTCCTGAACTCTTAGCCTGCCCACCTTCTCCTGAACTCTTAGCCTGCCCATCTTCTCCTGAACTCTTAGCCTGTTCATCCCTTCTCCTGAACTCCTAGCCTGCCCACCTTCTCCTGAACTCTTAGCCTGTTCATCCCTTCTCCTGAACTCTTGGTCTGCCCACCTTCTCTTGAACTCTTAGCCTGCCCATCTTCTCCTGAACTCTTGGCCTGCCCACCTTCTCCTGAACTCTTAGCCTGCCCACCTTCTCCTGAACTCTTAGCCTGCCCACCTTCTCCTGAACTCTTAGCCTGTTCATCCCTTCTCAGTGGTGCTTCAGCTGCTACCCGGCTCTGTTCGCTCGTTCTCTACACCATTACGCACCAAATGCCCCTCTCTTCCACACCCGAGGCATTTCATTGATTCAGTAGAAGCGAAGAACACATAATCAAACCCGTCAATCTTGAAACTGAACGTTAAAGTTCAGTTGTGTCAGTATCCTTCGCTAAAATCATGTGCACTTATCTCCTAGGAGATACAACATGTTTCAGCAAAGGAGATTTACTCCCCCCCCCAAAAATAACCTTTTTTCTATTGTAGAAACAAGTTGTCCATGATGAGACAACTCTCTCCCACAACACTTCATCTCTAACAAAAGGTTGCACGTTTGAAAGCAGAACTTTTTTCCGACGGATTCACAAGAGGGAATAACCGACGTCTGTGTCTCCCAGCAACCCAACACATCTCAACTACCGTACTCACCTTTTCAAAGGAAACCAAGAACATGACTACTATTCATCCGTGAGGCTGATTTTTATACTATCATACCCAATGATAGAGCCCACTGCTAAACTACATTCTTCCACCGAACAACCTGTCTCAGCGGGACTCTTCACCCCATGCCGCCGACTACGATTTTCACTCTCTACACCTCCACGAGGGGACCATTACAACCAGCCCCTCCCGCTGGTTGGGCCCTCGAGAGAACCAACCTCATCGATCCCACCACCTCTATACGGACTTAGTGTGAGTGAGACAATACAACCTTAAAACAACTCAACTAATCAATATATATATAAATATATATATACACACCGAAACCCTTACGAGTTGACTCGCTCCCAGCATGCACTCTGACGAGAGAGTGAGAGACAAAGAGAGAGAGAGGGAGGGAGGGAGGGAGATGGAGAGAGAGAGAGAGAGACAAAGAGAGAGGGAGGGAGGGAGAGAGAGAGTTAGATATCTTTGATGACAATAGACAGAGAGAGAGAGAGAGAAAGAGAGAGATGGAGAGTAACTCAGGAATACAGAAGAGGCTTATTATAGTAGACACACACAAATGCGAATTCACATACGGCCGGTTGCAGTTCACACGTGTCAACATTATAATGACTGCATGAGTGAAGGAGGCTTTGTTGCGAAATAGGAAGCCGATTCTAGATTAAATTTTGGATTGGAGATGCTTAGTGTGCGTCTGGACTGAGAGTTTACAGTCTAACAAGAAACCTAGGTATTTGTAGTTGGATTTAGTTTTACTAGCATTTAAGAGCAGTTGGAAGCCACGGAAAGAGTGTTTATTGGCATTGAAGCTCGTCGGGAGGTTCGTTAAGTGTCCAAGGAAGGGCCAGATGTATACAGAATGATGTCACCTGCGAAGAGGTGGATCAGAGAATCAGCAGCAGCAAGAGCGACGTCATTGATACGGGACTCTATGGGCCACTGTGAGCCCCTTTGGGCCCCTGTGATGTGATCCCCTTTGGGCCCCTGTGATGTGATCCCCTTTGGGCCCCTGTGATGTGATCCCCTTTGGGCCCCTGTGATGTGAGCCCCTTTGGGCCCCTGTGATGTGAGCCCCTTTGGGCCCCTGTGATGTGAGCCCCTTTGGGCCCCTGTGATGTGAGCCCCTTTGGGCCCCTGTGTTGTGAGCCCCTTTGGGCCCCTGTGTTGTGAGCCCCTTTGGGCCCCTGTGTTGTGAGCCCCTTTGGGCCCCTGTGATGTGAGCCCCTTTGGGCCCCTGTGATGTGAGCCCCTTTGGGCCCCTGTGATGTGAGCCCCTTTGGGCCCCTGTGTTGTGAGCCCCTTTGGGCCCCTGTGATGTGAGCCCCTTTGGGCCCCTGTGATGTGAGCCCCTTTGGGCCCCTGTGATGTGAGCCCCTTTGGGCCCCTGTGATGTGAGCCCCTTTGGGCCCCTGTGATGTGAGCCCCTTTGGGCCCCTGTGTTGTGAGCCCCTTTGGGCCCCTGTGATGTGAGCCCCTTTGGGCGCCTGTGATGTGAGCCCCTTTGGGCCCCTGTGATGTGAGCCCCTTTGGGCCCCTGTGATGTGAGCCCCTTTGGGCCCCTGTGATGTGAGCCCCTTTGGGCCCCTGTGATGTGAGCCCCTTTGGGCCCCTGTGATGTGAGCCCTTTTGGTCCCATGTGATGTAAGCCCCTTTGGGCCCCTGTGATGTGAGCCCCTTTGGGCCCCTGTGATGTGAGCCCTTTTGGTCCCATGTGATGTGAGCCCCTTTGGGCCCCTGTGAGCCCCTTTGGGCCCCTGTGAAGTGAGCCCTTTTCGGCCCCTGTTAGCCTCTATGCAGCTCTGGTCTAAAGCCGTGCACTATATAGGGTGACATTTGGATCACAGACAAGGAGGTCATTTTTCATGGACCGTCAAACCCTGATCAAATACTGACGCCGCAGGATACGTTTGGGACCAGAGCACTCCCTCGGGACGGGGTGTTACTACGCGGGACTATTTGTTCTTCGCTTAACAGTACAGACACGCAAGCACATACACACCCCACTGGGTTACCGTGGTGATTCATCACTGTCAGCTAGTGGTGTGTGTCTCAGACCTGTTGCATCCCGTTGAGGAGTGTGTGTGTAGTGTGTGTGTGTGTGTTTGGGTACTGTGTGTATGTTTGTATATTGTGTGTTTGGGTTGTGTATGGCTTTAGGAAGATACACAGCACATCAACAGCAGGATAAAGGGATTGATGAGGACATTAATGAGATACATCAGGACAAAGAGGTTGATGAGGACATTAATGAGATACATCAGGATAAAGGGGTTGATGAGGACATTAAAGAGATACATCAGGACAAAGAGGTTGATGAGGACATTAATGAGATACATCAGGATAAAGGGATTGATGAGGACATTAATGAGATACATCAGGACAAAGAGGTTGATGAGGACATTAATGAGATACATCAGGATAAAGGGATTGATGAGGACATTAATGAGATACATCAGGATAAAGGGGTTGATGAGGACATCATGATAAAGGGGTTGATGAGGACATCATGATAAAGGGGTTGATGAGGACATTAATGAGATACATCAGGATAAAGAGGTTGATGAGGACATTAATGAGATACATCAGGACAAAGGGATTGATGAGGACATTAATGAGATACATCAGGATAAAGGGGTTGATGAGGACATTAATGAGATACATCAGGATAAAGGGGTTGATGAGGACATTAATGAGATACATCAGGATAAAGGGGTTGATGAGGACATCATGATAAAGGGGTTGATGAGGACATTAATGAGATACATCAGGATAAAGAGGTTGATGAGGACATTAATGAGATACATCAGGATAAAGGGATTGATGAGGACATTAATGAGATACATCAGGATAAAGGGGTTGATGAGGACATTAATGAGATACATCAGGATAAAGGGGTTGATGAGGACATTAATGAGATACATCAGGATAAAGGGATTGATGAGGACATTAATGAGATACATCAGGATAAAGGGGTTGATGAGGACATTAATGAGATACATCATGATAAAGGGGTTGATGAGGACATTAATGAGATACATCAGGATAAAGGGGTTGATGAGGACATTAATGAGATACATCAGGATAAAGGGTTGATGATGAAATCAGGATAAAGGGTTGATGATGACATCAGGACAAAGGGGTTGATGAGATACATCAGGATAAAGGGGTTGATGAGGACATTAATGAGATACATCAGGATAAAGGGGTTGATGAGGACATGTGGATAAAGGGTTGATGATGACATCAGGACAAAGGGGTTGATGAGATACATCAGGACAAAGGGGTTGATGAGGACATTAATGAGATACATCAGGATAAAGGGGTTGATGAGGACATTAATGAGATACATCAGGACAAAGGGGTTGATGAGGACATTAAAGAGATACATCAGGACAAAGGGGTTGATGAGGACATTAATGAGATACATCAGGATAAGGGGTTGATGAGGACATTATGACAAAGTGGTCGATGAGGACATTAATGAGATACATCAGGATAAAGGGTTGATGATGACATCAGGATAAAGGGGTTGATGAGGACATCAGGACAAAGGGGTTGATGAGATACATCAGGACAAAGGGGTTGATGAGGACATTAATAAGATACATCAGGATAAAGGGGTTGATGAGGACATGTGGATAAAGGGGTTGATGAGGACATCAGGACAAAGGGGTTGATGAGATACATCAGGATAAAGGGGTTGATGAGGACATTAATGAGATACATCAGGACAAAGGGGTTGATGAGGACATTAATGAGATACATCAGGATAAAGGGGTTGATGATGACATCAGGATAAAGGGGTTGATGAGATACATCAGGACAAAGGGGTTGATGAGATACATCAGGATAAAGGGGTTGATGAGGACATTAATGAGATACATCAGGACAAAGGGGTTGATGAGGACATTAATGAGATACATCAGGATAAAGGGTTGATGATGACATCAGGATAAAGGGGTTGATGAGATACATCAGGATAAAGGGGTTGATGAGGACATTAATGAGATACATCAGGATAAAGGGGTTGATGAGGACATCAGGATAAAGGGGTTGATGAGGACATTAATGAGATACATCAGGACAAAGGGGTTGATGATGACATCAGGATAAAGGGGTTGATGAGATACATCAGGACAAAAGGGGTTGATGAGATACATCAGGATAAAGGGGTTGATGAGGACATTAATGAGATACATCAGGACAAAGGGGTTGATGAGGACATTAATGAGATACATCAGGATAAAGGGTTGATGATGACATCAGGATAAAGGGGTTGATGAGATACATCAGGATAAAGGGGTTGATGAGGACATTAATGAGATACATCAGGACAAAGGGGTTGATGAGGACATTAATGAGATACATCAGGATAAAGGGGTTGATGAGGACATCAGGATAAAGGGGTTGATGAGGACATCAGGATAAAGGGGTTAATGAGGACATTAATGAGATACATCAGGATAAAGGGGTTGATGAGGACATCAGGACAAAAGGGTTGATGAGGACATTAATGAGATACATCAGGATAAAGTGGTTGATGAGGACATGTGGATAAAGGGGTTGATGAGGACATCAGGACAAAGGGGTTGATGAGATACATCAGGATAAAGGGGTTGATGAGGACATTAATTAGATACATCAGGATAAAGGGGTTGATGAGGACATCAGGACAAAAGGGTTGATGAGGACATTAATGAGATACATCAGGATAAAGGGGTTGATGAGGACATGTGGATAAAGGGGTTGATGAGGACATCAGGACAAAGGGTTTGATGAGATACATCAGGATAAAGGGGTTGATGAGGACATTAATGAGATACATCAGGATAAAGGGGTTGATGAGGACATTAATGAGATACATCAGGATAAAGGGGTTGATGAGGACATGTGGATAAAGGGGTTGATGAGGACATCAGGACAAAGGGGTTGATGAGATACATCAGGATAAAGGGGTTGATGAGGACATTAATGAGATACATCATGATAAAGGGGTTGATGAGGACATCATGATAAAGGGGTTGATGAGGACATTAATGAGATACATCAGGATAAAGGGGTTGATGAGGACATTAATGAGATACATCAGGATAAAGGGGTTGATGAGGACATTAATGAGATACATCAGGATAAAGTGGTTAATGTGGACATCAGTGGGGCTGGTAACAGCCAGCATTCTGTTTGGACTGAAGAACACCTTTGACTCCGTTCACCAACAGGAGAGACAGATAGAAGAGACAGTCAGTAGAGACAGATAAGAGAGACAGTCAGTAGAGACAGATAGGAGAGACAGGTAAGAGAGACAGTCAGTAGAGACAGATAAGAGAGACAGTCAGTAGAGACAGATAGGAGAGACAGGTAAGAGAGACAGTCAGTAGAGACAGATAAGAGATACAGTCAGTGGAGACAGATAGGAGAGACAGATAAGAGAGACAGATAGGAGAGACAGATAGAAGAGACAGTCAGTAGAGACAGATAAGAGAGACAGTCAGTAGAGACAGATAAGAGAGACAGATGAGAGAGACAGATAGAAGAGACAGTCAGTAGAGACAGATAAGAGAGACAGTCAGTAGAGACAGATAGGAGAGACAGATAGAAGAGACAGTCAGTAGAGACAGATAAGAGAGACAGTCAGTAGAGACAGATAGGAGAGACAGATGAGACAGTCAGTAGAGACAGATAGGAGAGACAGTCAGGAGAGACAGTCAGGAGAGACAGATAAGAGAGACAGTCAGTAGAGACAGATAAGAGAGACAGTCAGTAGAGACAGATAGGAGAGACAGATAAGAGAGACAGTCAGTAGAGACAGATATGAGAGACAGTCAGGAGAGACAGTCAGGAGAGACAGTCAGTAGAGACAGATAAGAGAGACAGTCAGTAGAGACAGATAGGAGAGACAGATAAGAGAGACAGTCAGTAGAGACAGATAGGAGAGACAGTCAGGAGAGACAGTCAGGAGAGACAGATAAGAGAGACAGTCAGTAGAGACAGATAGGAGAGACAGTCAGGATAGACAGTCAGGAGAGACAGTCAGGAGAGACAGATAAGAGAGACAGTCAGTAGAGACAGATAGGAGAGACAGTCAGGAGAGACAGATAAGAGAGACAGTCAGTAGAGACAGATAGGAGAGACAGTCAGGAGAGACAGTCAGGAGAGACAGAAAGGAGAGACAGTCACCAACACCCTGAGGAAGATTGAGGAACTAGGCTTTGACATCACTCAAGTGGTTCGCATCATACTTACAGGAGAGGAGACAGGACACCGAACTGCTGAGCACACAGTCAGCCCAGGTACCTGTGGTGAAGGGAGTCCCACAAAGGAGTGTGCTTGGACCCCTGCTGTTCGACATTTATTTAAAAGACTTTCCATCAGTGGTGGAGAAAAGCTGAAGGGAGTCCCACAACGCAGTCAGCCCAGGTACCTGTGGTGGAGGGAGTCCCGCAAAGGAGTGTGCTTGGACCCCGGCTGTTCGACATTTATTTAAATGACTTTCCATCAGTGGTGGAGAAAAGCTGCACACAAAACACTGAGTAGACAAAACATTAAGAACACCTGCTTTTTTGTCCATGACATAGACTGACCAGGGGAATCCAGATGAAAGCTATGATCCCTTATTGATGTCCGCTGTTAAATCCACTTCAATCAGTGTAGATTTTTTTATTTTTTTATTTCACCTGTATTTAACCAGGTAAGCTAGTTGAGAACAAGCTCTCATTTACAACTGCGACCTGGCCAAGATAAAGCATAGCAGTGTGAACAGACAACACAGAGTTACACATGGAGTAAATAATTAACAAGTCAATAACACGGTAGAAAAAAAAGGGAGTGATAAATGATCAGATGGTCATGTACAGGTAGAGATACTTTGTGTGCAAAAGAGCAGAAAAGTAAATAAATATAAACAGTTTGGGGATGAGGTAAGTAAAAATGGGTGGGCTAGATGAAGGGGAGGAGACGGGTTAAAGATGACAACTGAGACATGGAGTGTGTGTGTACCATTCAGAGGGTGAATGGGCAAGACAAAACGCGTTGTGTGCTGTGTAGGTTTCTATTGGTTCTATGAAAAACCAGGACTTCCTTGGATAAGAGTCAACATTGTTACTGAGTAGACTCTGCTGGCCAAATAAATACAATTATTTGAATTTAAATTACATTTGCTTCCGTATTTGTAAATGCGTTATTGACCGAGAGAGTAGAGAAAGGGGCAGATAGGACAGACAGTGAGTAAAGACAGTGAGTAGAGTCATATAGGTGAGACAATCAGTAGAGACAGATAGTAGAGGCAGTGAGTAGAGACAGCTAGGAGAGACAATCAGTAGAGACAGATAGGAGAGACAGTCAAGAGAGACAGTGAGTAGAGACATATAGGAGAGACAATCAGTAGAGACAGATAGGAGAGACAGTCAAGAGAGACAGTGAGTAGAGACAGATAGGAGAGACAGATAGGAGAGACAATCAGTAGAGACAGATAGGAGAGACAGATAGGAGAGACAGATAGGAGAGACAGATAGGAGAGACAGATAGGAGAGACAGATAGGAGAGACAATCAGAAAAGACAGATAGGAGAGACAGATAGGAGAGACAGATAGGAGAGACAATCAGTAAAGACAGATAGGAGAGACAGATAGGAGAGACAGAGAGGAGAGACAGATAGGAGAGACAATCAGTAGAGACAGATAGGAGAGACAGAGAGGAGAGACAGAGAGGAGAGACAATCAGAAAAGACAGATAGGAGAGACAGATAGGAGAGACAGATAGGAGAGACAGATAGGAGAGACAGATAGGAGAGACAGATAGGAGAGACAATCAGTAAAGACAGATAGGAGAGACAGATAGGAGAGACAGAGAGGAGAGACAGATAGGAGAGACAATCAGTAGAGACAGATAAGAGAGACAATCAGTAAAGACAGATAGGAGAGACAGATAGTAGAGACAATCAGTAAAGACAGATAGGAGAGACAGATAGGAGAGACAGATAGGAGAGACAGTCAGTAAAGACAGATAGGAGAGACAATCAGTAGAGACAGATAGGAGAGACAATCAGTAGAGACAGATAGGAGAGACAGATAGGAGAGACAGATAGGAGAGACAGATAGGAGAGACAATCAGAAAAGACAGATAGGAGAGACAGATAGGAGAGACAGATAGGAGAGACAATCAGTAAAGACAGATAGGAGAGACAGATAGGAGAGACAGAGAGGAGAGACAGATAGGAGAGACAATCAGTAGAGACAGATAAGAGAGACAATCAGTAAAGACAGATAGGAGAGACAGATAGTAGAGACAATCAGTAAAGACAGATAGGAGAGACAGATAGGAGAGACAGATAGGAGAGACAGTCAGTATAGACAGATAGGAGAGACAATCAGTAGAGACAGATAGGAGAGACAATCAGTAGAGACAGATAGGAGAGACAGATAGGAGAGACAGATAGGAGAGACAGATAGGAGAGACAGATAGGAGAGACAGATAGGAGAGACAGATAGGAGAGACAGATAGGAGAGACAGATAGGAGAGACAGATAGGAGAGACAATCAGAAAAGACAGATAGGAGAGACAGATAGGAGAGACAGATAGGAGAGACAGATAGGAGAGACAGATAGGAGAGACAGATAGGAGAGACAGATAGGAGAGACAGATAGGAGAGACAATCAGAAAAGACAGATAGGAGAGACAGATAGGAGAGACAGATAGGAGAGACAGATAGGAGAGACAGATAGGAGAGACAGATAGGAGAGACAGATAGGAGAGACAATCAGAAAAGACAGATAGGAGAGACAGATAGGAGAGACAGATAGGAGAGACAATCAGTAAAGACAGATAGGAGAGACAGATAGGAGAGACAGAGAGGAGAGACAGATAGGAGAGACAATCAGTAGAGACAGATAAGAGAGACAATCAGTAAAGACAGATAGGAGAGACAGATAGTAGAGACAATCAGTAAAGACAGATAGGAGAGACAGATAGGAGAGACAGAGAGGAGAGACAGATAGGAGAGACAATCAGAAAAGACAGATAGGAGAGACAGATAGGAGAGACAGATAGGAGAGACAATCAGTAAAGACAGATAGGAGAGACAGATAGGAGAGACAGAGAGGAGAGACAGATAGGAGAGACAATCAGTAGAGACAGATAAGAGAGACAATCAGTAAAGACAGATAGGAGAGACAGATAGTAGAGACAATCAGTAAAGACAGATAGGAGAGACAGATAGGAGAGACAGATAGGAGAGACAGTCAGTAAAGACAGATAGGAGAGACAATCAGTAGAGACAGATAGGAGAGACAATCAGTAGAGACAGATAGGAGAGACAGATAGGAGAGACAGATAGGAGAGACAATCAGAAAAGACAGATAGGAGAGACAGATAGGAGAGACAGATAGGAGAGACAATCAGTAAAGACAGATAGGAGAGACAGATAGGAGAGACAGAGAGGAGAGACAGATAGGAGAGACAATCAGTAGAGACAGATAAGAGAGACAATCAGTAAAGACAGATAGGAGAGACAGATAGTAGAGACAATCAGTAAAGACAGATAGGAGAGACAGATAGGAGAGACAGATAGGAGAGACAGTCAGTAAAGACAGATAGGAGAGACAATCAGTAGAGACAGATAGGAGAGACAATCAGTAGAGACAGATAGGAGAGACAGATAGGAGAGACAGATAGGAGAGACAGATAGGAGAGACAGAGAGGAGAGACAATCAGTAGAGACAGATAGGAGAGACAGAGAGGAGAGACAATCAGTAGAGACAGATAGGAGAGACAATCAGTAGAGACAGATAGGAGAGACAATCAGTAGAGACAGATAGGAGAGACAATCAGTAGAGACAGATAGGAGAGACAGATAGGAGAGACAGATAGGAGAGACAGATAAGACAGACAGATAGGAGAGACAATCAGTAAAGACAGATAAGAGAGACAATCAGTAAAGACAGATAGGAGAGACAATCAGTAGAGACAGATAGGAGAGACAGATAGGAGAGACAGATAGGAGATACAGATAGGAGAGACAGATAGGAGAGACAGATAGGAGAGACAGATAGGAGAGACAGATAGGAGAGACAGATAGGAGAGACAGATAGGAGAGACAGAGAGGAGAGACAGATAGGAGAGACAGATAGGAGAGACAGATAGGAGAGACAGATAGGAGAGACAGAGAGGAGAGACAATCAGTAGAGACAGATAGGAGAGACAATCAGTAGAGACAGATAGGAGAGACAGATAGGAGAGACAGATAGGAGAGACAGAGAGGAGAGACAGATAGGAGAGACAATCAGTAGAGACAGATAGGAGAGACAGATAGGAGAGACAGATAGGAGAGACAGATAGGAGAGACAGATAGGAGAGACAATCAGTAGAGACAGATAGGAGAGACAATCAGGAGAGACAGATAGGAGAGACAGATAGGAGAGACAGATAGGAGAGACAATCAGTAGAGACAGATAGGAGAGACAATCAGTAGAGACAGATAGGAGAGACAATCAGTAGAGACAGATAGGAGAGACAGATAGGAGAGACAGAGAGGAGAGACAGATAGGAGAGACAGATAGGAGAGACAATCAGTAAAGACAGATAGGAGAGACAATCAGTAAAGACAGATAGGAGAGACAGATAGGAGAGACAATCAGTAGAGACAGATAGGAGAGACAGATAGGAGAGACAGATAGGAGAGACAATCAGTAGAGACAGATAGGAGAGACAATCAGGAGAGACAGATAGGAGAGACAATCAGGAGAGACAGATAGGAGAGACAATCAGTAGAGACAGATAGGAGAGACAATCAGGAGAGACAGATAGGAGAGACAGATAGGAGAGACAGATAGGAGAGACAATCAGTAGAGACAGATAGGAGAGACAGATAGGAGAGACAGATAGGAGAGAGAGATAGGAGAGACAATCAGTAGAGACAGATAGGAGAGACAATCAGTAGAGACAGATAGGAGAGACAATCAGTAGAGACAGATAGGAGAGACAGATAGGAGAGACAGATAGGAGAGACAATCAGGAGAGACAGATAGGAGAGACAGAGAGGAGAGACAGATAGGAGAGACAATCAGTAGAGACAGATAGGAGAGACAGATAGGAGAGACAGATAGGAGAGACAGATAGGAGAGAGAGATAGGAGAGACAATCAGTAGAGACAGATAGGAGAGACAATCAGTAGAGACAGATAGGAGAGACAGAGAGGAGAGACAATCAGTAGAGACAGATAGGAGAGACAGAGAGGAGAGACAGATAAGAGAGACAGAGAGACATTACAGACTGCTCACATCTCACATCCTGTCGACCCAGTAGTGGGTCTAACACCTGATTACAGACCACTCACATCTCACATCCTGTCGTCCCAGTAGTGGGTCTAACACCTGATTACAGACCACTCACATCTCACATCCTGTCGACCCAGTAGTGGGTCTATACCTGATTACAAGACCACTCACATCTCACATCCTGTCGTCCCAGTAGTGGGTCTAACACCTGATTACAGACCACTCACATCCTGTCGTCCCAGTAGTGGGTCTATATGTGATTACAAGACCACTCACATCTCACATCCTGTCGTCCCAGTAGTGGGTCTATACCTGATTACAGACCACTCACATCCTGTCGTCCCAGTAGTGGGTCTAACACCTGATTACAGACCACTCACATCTCACATCCTGTCGTCCCAGTAGTGGGTCTATACCTGATTACAGACCACTCACATCCTGTCGTCCCAGTAGTGGTTCTAACACCTGATTACAGACCACTCACATCCTGTCGTCCCAGTAGTGGGTCTACACCTGATTACAGACCACTCACATCCTGTCGTCCCAGTAGTGGGTCTATACCTTATTACAGACCACTCACATCCTGTCGTCCCAGTAGTGGGTCTAACACCTGATTACAGACCACTCACATCCTGTCGTCCCAGTAGTGGGTCTATACCTGATTACAGACCACTCACATCCTGTCGTCCCAGTAGTGGGTCTAACACCTGATTACAGACCACTCACATCCTGTCGTCCCAGTAGTGGGTCTATACCTGATTACAGACCACTCACATCCTGTCGTCCCAGTAGTGGGTCTATACCTGATTACAGACCACTCACATCCTGTCGTCCCAGTAGTGGGTCTACACCTGATTACAGACCACTCACATCTCACATCCTGTCGTCCCAGTAGTGGGTCTATACCTGATTACAGACCACTCACATCCTGTCGTCCCAGTAGTGGGTCTATACCTGATTACAGACCACTCACATCCTGTCGTCCCAGTAGTGGGTCTATACCTGATTACAGACCACTCACATCCTGTCGTCCCAGTAGTGGGTCTATACCTGATTACAGACCACTCACATCCTGTCGTCCCAGTAGTGGGTCTATACCTGATTACAGACCACTCACATCCTGTCGTCCCAGTAGTGGGTCTATACCTGATTACAGACCACTCACAGCCTGTCGTCCCAGTAGTGGGTCTATACCTGATTACAGACCACTCACAGCCTGTCGTCCCAGTAGTGGGTCTATACCTGATTACAGACCACTCACATCTTGTCGTCCCAGTAGTGGGTCTATACCTGATTACAGACCACTCACATCTCACATCCTGTCGTCCCAGTAGTGGGTCTACACCTGATTACAGATCACTCACATCCTGTCGTCCCAGTAGTGGGTCTAACACCTGATTACAGACCACTCACATCTCACATCCTGTCGTCCCAGTAGTGGGTCTATACCTGATTACAGACCACTCACATCCTGTCGTCCCAGTAGTGGGTCTAACACCTGATTACAGACCACTCACATCCTGTCGTCCCAGTAGTGGGTCTAACACCTGATTACAGACCACTCACATCCTGTCATCCCAGTAGTGGGTCTACATGTGATTACAAGACCACTCACATCTCACATCCTGTCGTCCCAGTAGTGGGTCTACATGTGATTACAAGACCACTCACATCCAACAACCTTACTTTGTGACAAACAGAATAGTTTGATTTCATCTCTCCGCTTCTTTAAATCCAGAAGTGAGGAGGAAAGGAGGAACGAGGGAGAGAGAGAGAGGTAATGAAGGAGATCACTCACCGACACACACACACACTGACCCACACACACACACAGATCAGTCACTAGAGGTTCAATTAGGCCGACAGAAGCGTGGCCTTGAGGGTCGGAGGGCTTCATGACCATACAAACCTTTGGCACTGTTTGTCTGTATGTCTCTCTCTCTCTCTCCCTCTCACACACACACACACACACACACACCTAGAAATCAAAATCAAATTATAGGGAAGACCTGCATGCAGAAGAGCCTTGATGTGACAGACAGAGAGCTCTATCTCTCTCCCCTCTCTCTGCCCTTCTGACTCTCTTTCTCTCTCTCTCTCTCTCTCTGTCTCTCTCCCCCCTCTCTCTGCCCTTCTGACTCTCTCTCTCTCTCTCTCTCTGTCTGTCTCTCTCCCCCCTCTCCCTGCCCTTCTCTCTCTCTCTCTGTCTCTCTCCCCCCTCTCCCTGCCCTTCTCTCTCTCTCTCCCTGCCCTCTCTCTCTCTCTCTCTCTCTCTCTCACTCTCTCTCTCTCTCACTCTCTCACTCTCTCACTCTCTCACTCCTCTCTCTATATATCAATTACATTCAATTCAATTAAATTCAAGGGGTTTTATTCGCGTTGGAAACATATGTTAACTTTGCCAAAGCAAGTGAGGTAGATAATATACAGATAAAATGAAACAGTAAACATTTAACAAACAGAAGTTCCATAAGTGTTGTAATGATGTGCAAACGGTTAATGTACAAAAGGCAAATAAATAAATAAATATGGGTTGTATTTACAATGGTGTGTGTTCTTCACTGGTTTCCCTTTTCTCGTGGCAACAGGTCACAAATCTTGCTGCTGTGATGGCACACTGTGGTATTTCACCCAGTAGATATGGGAGTTGATCAAAATTGGATTTGTTTCTCTCCCTGAATCTCTCTCTGCCCATCTCTC
>NW_027016205.1:0-10267 GCF_036934945.1 Oncorhynchus masou masou | reverse complement strand
GGTTATAGGATCAGTACCTTGTCCTGGTCTGACTCGTAGACTAGGTTACAGGATCACTACCTTGTCCTGGTCTGACTCGTAGACTAGGTTATAGGATCATTACCTTGTCCTGGTCTGACTCCGTAGACTAGGTTATAGGATCAGTACCTTGTCCTGGTCATCGAGGCTGGGTCAGACTGGGTGTCATGCCAGGATCACTACCTTGTCCTGGTCTGACTCAGACTAGGTTCATAGGATCAGTACCTGTCCTGGTCTGATCTCGTAGACTAGGTTATAGGATCACTACTCGTCCTGGGTCTGACTCGGACTAGGTTGACAGGATCAGTACCTTGTCCTGGTCTGGACTCGTAGATCAGGTTATAGGATCAGTACCGTGTCCTGGTCTGACTCAGACTAGGTTATAGGATCACTACCTTGTCCTGGTCTGACTCGTAGACTCAGGTTGATAGGATCAGTACCGTGTCCTGGTCTGACTCATGACTAGGTTATAGGATCACTACTTTGTCCTGGGTCCTGACTCGTAGACTAGGTTATAGGATCAGTACCGTCGTCCTGGTCTGATCTCGTAGACTAGGTTATAGGATCACTACCTTGTCCTGGTCTGACTCGTAGACTAGGTTATAGGATCACTACCTTGTCCTGGTCTGACTTCGTAGACTAGGTTACAGGATCACTACCTTGTCCTGGTCTGACTCGTAGACTGGGTTATAGGATCAGTACCTTGTCCTGGTCTGACTCGTAGACTAGGTTATAGGATCACTACCTTGTCCTGGTCTGACTCAGACTAGGTTATAGGATCAGTACCTTGTCCTGGTCTGACTCGTAGGACTAGGTTATAGGATCACTACCTGTCCTGGTCTGACTCAGACTAGCTATAGGATCAGTACCTTGTCCTGGTATGACTCGTAGACTAGGTTACAGGATCAGTACTTGTCCTGGTCTGACTCAGTAGATCAGATTACAGGATCACTACCTTGTCCTGGTCTGACTCAGACTAGCTTACAGGATCAGTACCTTGTCCTGGTCTGACTCGTAGACTAGGTTACAGGATCAGTACCTGTCCTGGTCTGACTCGTAGACTAGGTTATATAGATCACTACCTTGTCCTGGGTCTGACTCGTAGACTAGGGTTATAGGATCAGTACCTTGGTCCTGGTCTGACTCGTAGCTAGGTTATAGGATCACTACCTTGTCCTGGTCTGACTCGTAGACTAGGTTATAGATCAGTAATCGTGTCCTGGTCTGACTCGTGAGACTAGGTTATAGGATCACTACCTTGTCCTGGTCTGACTCGTAGACTAGGTTATAGGATCAGTACCTTGTCCTGGTCTGACTCGTAGACTAGGTTATAGGATCACTACCTTGTCCTGGTCTGACTCGTAGACTAGGTTATAGGATCAGTACCTTGTCCTGGTCTGACTCGTAGACTAGGTTATAGGATCACTACCTTGTCCTGGTCTGACTCAGACTAGGTTATAGGATCAGTACCTTGTCCTGGTCTGACTCGTAGACTAGGTTATAGGATCACTACCTTGTCCTGGTCTGACTCGTAGACTAGGTTATAGGATCACTACCTTGTCCTGGTCTGACTCAGACTAGGTTATAGGATCAGTACCTTGTCCTGGTCTGACTCGTAGACTAGGTTATAGGATCACTACCTTGTCCTGGTCTGACTCAGACTAGGTTATAGGATCAGTACCTTGTCCTGGTCTGGTCGTAGACTAGGTTATAGGATCACTACCTTGTCCTGGTCTGACTCGCTGACTAGGTTACCAGGATCACTACCTTGTCCTGGTCTGACTCGTAGACTAGGTTATAGGATCAGTACCGTGTCCTGGTCTGACTCAGACTAGGTTACAGGATCACTACCTTGTCCTGGTCTGACTCGTTGACTAGGTTACAGGATCACTACCTTGTCCTGGTCTGACTCAGACTAGGTTATAGGATCACTACCTTGTCCTGGTCTGACTCGTTGACTAGGTTACAGGATCACTACCTTGTCCTGGTCTGACTCGTAGACTAGGTTATAGGATCACTACCTTGTCCTGGTCTGACTCAGACTAGGTTACAGGATCACTACCTTGTCCTGGTCTGACTCGTAGACTAGGTTACAGGATCAGTACCTTGTCCTGGTCTGACTCAGACTAGGTTATAGGATCACTACCTTGTCCTGGTCTGACTCGTAGACTAGGTTACAGGATCAGTACCTTGTCCTGGTCTGACTCAGACTAGGTTACAGGATCAGTACCGTGTCCTGGTCTGACTCAGACTAGGTTATAGGATCACTACCTTGTCCTGGTCTGACTCAGACTAGGTTACAGGATCACTACCTTGTCCTGGTCTGACTCAGACTAGGTTATAGGATCAGTACCGTGTCCTGGTCTGACTCAGACTAGGTTACAGGATCACTACCTTGTCCTGGTCTGACTCAGACTAGGTTACAGGATCACTACCTTGTCCTGGTCTGACTCGTTGACTAGGTTACAGGATCACTACCTTGTCCTGGTCTGACTCGTAGACTAGGTTATAGGATCAGTACCGTGTCCTGGTCTGACTCAGACTAGGTTACAGGATCACTACCTTGTCCTGGTCTGACTCAGACTAGGTTATAGGATCACTACCTTGTCCTGGTCTGACTCGTAGACTAGGTTAAAGGATCACAACCTTGTCCTGGTCTGACTCAGACTAGGTTATAGGATCAGTACCTTGTCCTGGTCTGACTCGTAGACTAGGTTATAGGATCAGTACCTTGTCCTGGTCTGACTCATACTAGGTTATAGGATCAATACCTTGTCCTGGTCTGACTCGTAGACTAGGTTACAGGATCAGTACCTTGTCCTGGTCTGACTCGTAGACTAGGTTATAGGATCACTACCTTGTCCTGGTCTGACTCAGACTAGGTTATAGGATCAGTACCTTGTCCTGGTCTGACTCGTAGACTAGGTTATAGGATCACTACCTTGTCCTGGTCTGACTCGACTAGGTTACAGGATCACTACCTTGTCCTGGTCTGACTCGTAGACTAGGTTATAGGATCAGTACCGTGTCCTGGTCTGACTCAGACTAGACAGGATCACTACCTTGTCCTGTTACACTAGGTTACAGGATCACTACCTTGTCCTGGTCTGACTCGTAGACTAGGTTACAGGATCACTACCTTGTCCTGGTCTGACTCGTAGACTAGGTTACAGGATCAGTACCTTGTCCTGGTCTGACTCAGACTAGGTTATAGGATCACTACCTTGTCCTGGTCTGACTCGTAGACTAGGTTATAGGATCAGTACCTTGTCCTGGTCTGACTCAGACTAGGTTACAGGATCAGTACCGTGTCCTGGTCTGACTCAGACTAGGTTATAGGATCACTACCTTGTCCTGGTCTGACTCAGACTAGGTTATAGGATCAGTACCGTGTCCTGGTCTGACTCAGACTAGGTTATAGGATCAGTACCGTGTCCTGGTCTGACTCAGACTAGGTTATAGGATCAGTACCGTGTCCTGGTCTGACTCAGACTATGTTACAGGATCACTACCTTGTCCTGGTCTGACTCGTTGACTAGGTTACAGGATCACTACCTTGTCCTGGTCTGACTCAGACTAGGTTAAAGGATCACAACCTTGTCCTGGTCTGACTCAGACTAGGTTATAGGATCAGTACCTTGTCCTGGTCTGACTCGTAGACTAGGTTATAGGATCAGTACCTTGTCCTGGTCTGACTCATACTAGGTTATAGGATCAATACCTTGTCCTGGTCTGACTCGTAGACTAGGTTACAGGATCAGTACCTTGTCCTGGTCTGACTCGTAGACTAGGTTATAGGATCACTACCTTGTCCTGGTCTGACTCGTAGACTAGGTTATAGGATCACTACCTTGTCCTGGTCTGACTCAGACTAGGTTATAGGATCACTACCTTGTCCTGGTCTGACTCAGAGACTAGGTTATAGGATCACTACCTTGTCCTGGTCTGACTCAACGAGATCAGATGCCGGGCCTCTGCCATGGCGTGATCGTAGTCCTGGGGCAGGATCCAGTGGCGAATCTCCGCCACGTCCATCTTTCCGTCCTTGTTCAGGTCCTCGGAAGTCAGAGAACTGGGTCTCGCCCGTCCTGACCCAGTCTGTTCTGACCGCCCTCCTCATGGGAAAACATGTCCGGGCCGCAATGACACAGGAAGATATGGGATGACATACTCAGAGAAGGTCAAAGCGAACACTTTGTTTGAAAAAGTATGTTTTCAGAATTGGCAACTAACCGTAACCAAATAGTTTGTTAACCATTAGTAAAAATGTTGTAAATCATTGTTTGTTCATCTGCATTCCCTGTAGAAGTCATTTACTATAAGGACCTTTGAAACTCTACTAACGTATACAAGCTTGTGATGTTTCTAAGCAGTTTCTATGGATATTCTGTAAAAACACAACCACAAAGGAACAGTGGAATCCTTGAATAGGCAGACTGAGACTAAGTCAGCAGACTGCATGTCACAGCAGAGTTTCCCAGCAACCAACAAACAGGCCTTGATCTCTAATCAGGTCACAGCTCATGGGGTTGCCCACATCTTGTATTAGGAACTCTTCCTCTAGTCTGGAAGAATTCAGAGCATACTAACACCAAACCTTGTAAACACTTCCAATATACCATAAGAACATGATATAGTTTGTGGAGAAAATAATTGGCCACACAAATTGTTAAAAATAGCTTTGCATTAAAATGAGGGTAGACCTGTCTCTATGTGTAAAAAAAAGGAAATTCCACTGAAAAAGGAAAATAAATAAATAAAAATTATGAAGTGAGTGAAAATGACCTGTAACCTGTGTTCATGAAGGGTTAGTCTTCTGATGCAGTGTCAACCCCAGTCACGCCTCCCCAACTCACCAATATACTCATCCTCGTCCACATGTCCGTCTCCATTCTTATCAATGTCCTCCAGAGTCTCCTGCACGCAAAAACAGGCAATGATGTCATAAAAGGGGGACACAGAGGTCAATGGCAGTGGGACTCTCACTACTGACAGTAATAAAAGATAAAACACACGGCCCCAGGCAGTATGAGTCGAGCTACGAGGCTCTGCTTACAGCTGGGCTGGCAGAGTGACACAACGATTACACAGCCACTGCTGATGATCAGCTAACCTCCTGGATTAGAGACCATGTCTGTTTTCAGAGATGAGATTTTACACACTTCCTTTGGAACAATCTATGGTTGCTTTACTTGCGTAATTTGAGATATATCTAACCAGCTGTTTATCAGGAAGAATGGATTGTATATACAGTGCATTAGGAAAGTATTCAGACCCCTTGACTTTTTCCACATTGTTACTTTACAGCCTTATTCTAAAATGGACTAAATAGTTTCCCCCCCCCATCATCAATCTACACGCAATAACCTATAATGACAAACCAAAAACAGATTTAGAAATCTTAGCAAATGTATAAAAAATGTAAAACAGACATATTACATTTACATAAGTATTCAGGCCATTTACTCTGTACTTTAATTGAAGCACCTTTGGCAGCGATTACAGCCTCAAGTCTTCTTGGGTATGACGCTACAAGCTTGGCACACCTGTATTTGGGGAGTTTCTCCCATTCTTCTCTGCAGATCCTCTCAAGCTGTGTCAGGTTGGTTGGGGAGTGTTACTACACAGCTATTTTTAGGTCTCTCCAGGAGGTGTTCGATCGGGTTCAAGTCCGGGCTCTGGCTGGGCCACTCAAGAACATTGAGACTTGTCCCAAAGCCACTCCTGTGTTGTCTTGGCTGTGTGCTTCAGGTCGTTGTCCTGTTGGAAGGTGAACCCTCGACCCTGTGAGGTACGCTCTGGAGCAGGTTTTCATCAAGAATCTCTCTGTATTTTGCTCCGTTCATCTTTCCTTCGATCCTGGCTAGTCTCCCAGTCACTGTCGCTGAAAAACATAGCCACAGAATGATGCTGCCACCACCAAGCTTCACCGTAGGGATGGTACCAGGTTTCCTCCAGACGCGACACTTGGCATTCAGGCCAAAGAGTTCAATCTTGGTTTCATCAGACCAGAGAATCATGTTTCCCATTGTCTGAGAGTCCTTTAGGTGCATTTTTAGCTAAATCCAAGCAGGCTTTCATGTGCCTTTTACTGAGTGGCGGCTTCCGTCTGGCCACTCAACCATAAATGCATAATTGGTGGAGTGCTGCAGAGAAGATGGTAGTCCTTCTAGAAGGTTCTCCCATCTCCAAAGAGGAACTCTGGAGCTCTGTCAGAGTGACCATCGGGTTATTGGTCACCTCCCTGACCAAGGCCCTTCTCCCCCGATTGCTCAGTTTGGCCGGGTGGCCAGCTCTAGGAAGAGTCTTAGTGGTTCCAAACTTCTTCCATTTAAGAATGATGGAGGCCACTGTGTTCTTGGGGTTCTTCAATGTTGCCGATATTTTTGGCACTTTCCTGTGGATTCAGGCCTGACACAATCCTGTCTCGGAGCTCTACGACAATTCCTTCCACCTCGGGCTTGGTTTTTGCTCTGACATGCACAGTCAACTGTGGGACCTTATGTAGACATGTGTGTGCCTTCCCAAATCAGGTTCTGAATACTTATGGCAATTAGCAATCTGGTTTTATTTTTTAAATATACATTTGCTAAAAGTTCTAAAAAACTATTTTTGCTTTGTCATTATGAGGTATTGTGTGTAGATTGATGAGGAAATGTTTTAAAGTTGTGAGCCATCCCTATACAGTCTCTTAGGTATGTTATTAAAGTTGTGAGCCATCCCTATACAGTCTCTTAGGTATGTTTTTAAAGTTGTGAGCCATCCCTATACAGTCTCTTAGGTATGTTTTTAAAGTTGTGAGCCATCCCTATACAGTCTCTTAGGTATGTTTTTAAAGTTGTGAGCCATCCCTATACAGTCTCTTAGGTATGTTTTTAAAGTTGTGAGCCATCCCTATACAGTCTCTTAGGTATGTTTTTAAAGTTGTGAGCCATCCCTATACAGTCTCTTAGGTATGTTTTTAAAGTTGTGAGCCATCCCTATACAGTCTCTTAGGTATGTTTTAAAGTTGTGAGCCATCCCTATACAGTCTCTTAGGTATGTTTTTAAAGTTGTGAGCCATCCCTATACAGTCTCTTAGGTATGTTTTTAAAGTTGTGAGCCATCCCTATACAGTCTCTTAGGTATGTTTTTAAAGTTGTGAGCCATCCCTATACAGTCTCTTAGGTATGTTTTTAAAGTTGTGAGCCATCCCTATACAGTCTCTTAGGTATGTTTTTAAAGTTGTGAGCCATCCCTATACAGTCTCTTAGGTATGTTTTTAAAGTTGTGAGCCATCCCTATACAGTCTCTTAGGTATGTTTTTAAAGTTGTGAGCCATCCCTATACAGTCTCTTAGGTATGTTTTTAAAGTTGTGAGCCATCCCTATACAGTCTCTTAGGTATGTTTTTAAAGTTGTGAGCCATCCCTATACAGTCTCTTAGGTATGTTTTTAAAGTTGTGAGCCATCCCTATACAGTCTCTTAGGTATGTTTTTAAAGTTGTGAGCCATCCCTATACAGTCTCTTAGGTATGTTTTTAAAGTTGTGAGCCATCCCTATACAGTCTCTTCGGTATGTTTTTAAAGTTGTGAGCCATCCCTATACAGTCTCTTCGGTATGTTTTTAAAGTTGTGAGCCATCCCTATACAGTCTCTTAGGTATGTTTTTAAAGTTGTGAGCCATCCCTATACAGTCTCTTAGGTATGTTATTAAAGTTGTGAGCCATCCCTATACAGTCTCTTAGGTATGTTTTTAAAGTTGTGAGCCATCCCTATACAGTCTCTTAGGTATGTTATTAAAGTTGTGAGCCATCCCTATACAGTCTCTTAGGTATGTTATTAAAGTTGTGAGCCATCCTTATACAGTCTCTTAGGTATGTTAGTACAGTTGTGAGCCATCCCTATACAGTCTCTTAGGTATGTTATTAAAGTTGTGAGCCATCCCTATACAGTCTCTTAGGTATGTTTTTAAAGTTGTGAGCCATCCCTATACAGTCTCTTAGGTATGTTTACAGTGACGCAACTCATCTTGTCAACATTGCACAATCCTTCTGTTGTATTCCATCGTTTTAGGATTACTTCTATTTGCATGACTGCCTCTCTAAGGTTGTAGCAGTTGTTAAGAGAAGATGTCGTGACGGACTCCCTAATGCCCCGTTTACATCGTGACTTATTTCATTAAGCCCTACGTCATCTTCACGGAGTCTTGCCCTGCTACTGAACCGACCAGTGTAGTGTTTTGTAAGGCAAAATGGAGGATAAATTCTGTCTCTCCTCAGAGATTGCATTTATTTTGGGATATTGCAAAATATGACCTTTTTATTCAAGACAGGATAAATATATTGTTTCAGGTGATGAAACATGTTATGTTTCGTTACTTTTTCTTTCCTCAACTTGTTTCTCTAACTTGCGAGAGGCAAGTCACAAGCCAAGAGCGCTTATGGGTAATGTGAACGAGGCTTCAGGTTGGAACTTTAACAGTTGTAAGAAGAGGGGAATGCCATCACTACCTCAAAATGCAGTCACCCCCTTTACCAGCCAAAACAGCTTCACACTGTCACAGGCCGGTGACAACACACACACATACACCATGCTTCAAGCAGGTTATAAATGCCCCTGCTGATCCTACTGAAAGATTAAAGACCACTTACCCTGGGAACTGGATGACTAATAATAAACATGTGTTATTAAAATATAGAACATAATTAATATAGACCTCTCCATAGCAGGACTCATCTAGGATATCACCTCTACAACACCAGTAGTATAGAGGTTCATCTCCTCTACAACACCGGTAGTATAGAGGTTCATCTCCTCTACAACACCAGTAGTATAGGGGTTCATCTCCTCTACAACACCAGTAGTATAGGGGTTCATCTCCTCTACAACACCAGTAGTATAGAGGTTCATCTCCTCTACAACACCAGTAGTATAGAGGTTCATCTCCTCTACAACACCGGTAGTATAGAGGTTCATCTCCTCTACAACACCGGTAGTATATGGGTTCATCTCCTCTACAACACCGGTAGTATAGAGGTTCATCTCCTCTACAACACCTGTAGTATAGAGGTTCATCTCCTCTACAACACCGGTAGTATAGGGGTTCATCTCCTCTACAACACCGGTAGTATAGGGGTTCATCTCCTCTACAACACCGGTAGTATAGAGGTTCATCTCCTCTACAACACCGGTAGTATAGAGGTTCATCTCCTCTACAACACCGGTAGTATAGAGGTTCATCTCCTCTACAACACCGGTAGTATAGAGGTTCATCTCCTCTACAACACCGGTAGTATAGGGGTTCATCTCCTCTACAACACCGGTAGTATAGGGGTTCATCTCCTCTACAACACCGGTAGTATAGAGGTTCATCTCCTCTACAACACCGGTAGTATAGGGGTTCATCTCCTCTACAACACCGGTAGTATAGAGGTTCATCTCCTCTACAACACCGGTAGTATAGGGGTTCATCTCCTCTACAACACCGGTAGTATAGGGGTTCATCTCCTCTACAACACCGGTAGTATAGGGGTTCATCTCCTCTACAACACCGGTAGTATAGAGGTTCATCTTCTCTACAACACCAGTAGTATAGGGGTTCATCTCCTCTACAACACCAGTAGTATAGAGGTTCATCTCCTCTACAACACCGGTAGTATAGAGGTTCATCTCCTCTACAACACCGGTAGTATAGGGGTTCATCTCCTCTACATCACCGGTAGTATAGGGATTCATCTCCTCTACAACACCGGTAGTATAGAGGTTCATCTCCTCTACAACACCGGTAGTATAGAGGTTCATCTCCTCTACAACACCGGTAGTATAGAGGTTCATCTCCTCTACAACACCGGTAGTATAGGGATTCATCTCCTCTACAACACCGGTAGTATAGGGGTTCATCTCCTCTACAACACCGGTAGTATAGAGGTTCATCTCCTCTACAACACCGGTAGTATAGAGGTTCATCTCCTCTACAACACCGGTAGTATAGGGGTTCATCTCCTCTACAACACCGGTAGTATAGAGGTTCATCTCCTCTACAACACCGGTAGTATAGAGGTTCATCTCCTCTACAACACCGGTAGTATAGAGGTTCATCTCCTCTACAACACCGGTAGTATAGAGGTTCATCTCCTCTACAACACCGGTAGTATAGGGATTCATCTCCTCTACAACACCGGTAGTATAGGGGTTCATCTCCTCTACAACACCGGTAGTATAGAGTTCATCTCCTCTACAACACCGGTAGTATAGGGGTTCATCTCCTC
>NW_027016204.1:0-10268 GCF_036934945.1 Oncorhynchus masou masou | reverse complement strand
TTAGGTACAGAGATGAGATCCTCAGACCCCTTGTGAGACCATATGCTGGTGCGGTTGGCCCTGGGTTCCTCCTAATGCAAGACAATGCTAGCCTTCATGTGGCTGGAGTGTGTCAGCAGTTCCTGCAAGAGGAAGGCATTGATGCTATGGACTGGCCCGCCCGTTCCCCAGACCTGAATCCAATTGAGCACATCTGGGACATCATGTCTCGCTCCATCCACCAACGCCACGTTGCACCACAGACTGTCCAGGAGTTGGCGGAGGCTTTAGTCCAGGTCTGGGAAGAGATCCCTCAGGAGACCATCCGCCACCTCATCAGGAGCATGCCAAGGCATTGTAGGGAGGTCATACAGGCATGTGGAGGCCACACACACACTACTGAGCCTCATTTTGACTTGTTTTAAGGACATTACATCAAAGTTGGATCAGCCTGTAGTGTGGTTTTCCACTTTAATTTTGAGTGTGACTCCAAATCCAGACCTCCATGGGTTGATACGTTTGATTTCCATTGATCATTTGTGTGATTTTGTTGTCAGCACATTCAACTATGTAAAGAAAAAAGTATTTAATGAGAATATTTCATTCATTCAAATCTAGGTTGTGTTATTTTAGTGTTCCCTTTATTTTTTTGAGCAGTGTATATATTTTTACGTAAGCCAGGGTGGGATCAGCGAGCGGTGGCTTCCCGCATGCACAATTCATTTGCAGTCTGGACACGAAGGGGTGAACATCTCCTGTTCTGACTGCAGCTGGGAGGGACTGCTGCGTGAGGACTGGGCCACTTGTGAGTGATTTGGGACGGAAGAGAGGCGCACAGCAGCACCTGCTGCTCGTTGAGAAGAGTAAGAACGATAAGTGCTTTCACGTCAGAGTCTCTAAGTCTCCAATCACACCAGAAAAAGTCGCTAGATTTCTCGCGAGTCACTTTTTTGAAAATGTGTTGTTGGCAACACTGTCTCGCATGTCATTTCTTCTTCTTTGGCATCATGGCGTTCACACATTTTGTTTGTGCATGCTGCCACCTACTTTGTGGTTGTGTGTGTTAAAT
The DNA here is from genome assembly GCF_036934945.1 of Oncorhynchus masou masou. Taxonomy (NCBI): domain Eukaryota; kingdom Metazoa; phylum Chordata; class Actinopteri; order Salmoniformes; family Salmonidae; genus Oncorhynchus; species Oncorhynchus masou. The sequence continues at coordinate 9,220 of NW_027016204.1, read as the reverse complement.
CACGTTACATTTTGTGACATGCATACATACATACATACATACATACATACATACATACATACATACATACATACTACCAGTCCAAAGTTTGGAAACACCCTCTCATTCAAGGGGCTTTCTTTATTTTTCTATATTGTAGAATAATAGGGAAGTCATCATAACTATGAAATAACACATATGGAATCATGTAGTAATCAAACAAATCAAATTTTATTTTATATTCTTCAAAGGAGCCACCTTTGCCTTGATGACAGCTTTGCAAACTCTTGACATTCTCTCAACCAGCTTCACATTAAATGCTTTCCCACATACGCTGAGCACTTGTTGGCTGCTTTTTCTTCACTCTGCATTCCAACTCATCCCAAACCATCTCAATAAGGTTGAGGTCGGGTGATTGTGTAGGCCAGGTCATCTGATGCAGCACTCCATCACTCTCCTTCTTGGTCAAATAGCCCTTACACAGCCTGGAGGTGTGTTGGGTCATTGTCCTGTTGAAAAACAAATGATAGTCCCACTAAGTGCAAATCAGATGGTATGGCGTATTGCTGCAGAATGCTGTGGTCGCCATGCTGGTTACGTGTGCCTTGAATTCTAAATAAATCACAGTGTCGCCTGCAACGCACCCCCACACCTCCTCCTCCATGCTTCACGGTGGGAACCACACATGCGGAGATCATCCGTTCACATACTCTGCGTCTCACAAAGACACGGCGGTTGGAACCAAATATCAGACCAAAAGACATATTTCCACCTGTCTAATGTCCATTGCTCATGTTTCTTGGCCCAAGCAAGTCTCTTCTTATTATTGGTGTCCTTTAGTAGTGGTTTCTTTGAAGCAATTCAACCATGAAGGCCTGATTCACACAGTCTCCTATGAACAGTTGATGTTGAGATGTGTCTGTTACTTGATCCCTGTGAAGCATTTATATAGTTTGCAATCTGAGGTGCAGTTAATTGCCGATTTGAGGCTGGTAACTCTAATGAACTTCTCCTCAGCAGCAGAGGTAACTCTGGGTCTTCTTTTCCTGTGTTGGTCCTCATGAGAGACAGTTTCATCATAGCACAGCAGAGGTAACTCTGGGTCTTCTTTTCCTGTGTTGGTCCTCATGAGAGACAGTTTCATCATAGCACAGCAGAGGTAACTCTGGGTCTTCTTTTCCTGTGTTGGTCCTCATGAGAGACAGTTTCATCATAGCACAGCAGAGGTAACTCTGGGTCTTCTTTTCCTGTGTTGGTCCTCATGAGAGACAGTTTCATCATAGCACAGCAGAGGTAACTCTGGGTCTTCTTTTCCTGTGTTGGTCCTCATGAGAGACAGTTTCATCATAGCACAGCAGAGGTAACTCTGGGTCTTCTTTTCCTGTGTTGGTCCTCATGAGAGACAGTTTCATCATAGCACAGCAGAGGTAACTCTGGGTCTTCTTTTCCTGTGTTGGTCCTCATGAGAGACAGTTTCATCATAGCACAGCAGAGGTAACTCTGGGTCTTCTTTTCCTGTGGCGGTCCTCATGAGAGACAGTTTCATCATAGCGCTTGATGGTTTTTGTGACTGCACTTGAAGAAACTTTCAAATATCTTGAAATTTTCCAGATTGACTGACCTTCATGATTTAAAGTAATGATAGACTGTCATTTCTCTTAGCTTATTTGAGCTGTTCTTGCCATAATATGAACGTAGCCCTATTTGGTAAAAGGCCATCTTATGTGTACCAACCCTATCTTGTCACAACACAGCTGATTGGCTCAAATGCATTAAGAAGGAAAGAAATTCCACAAATTAACAAGGCAACCTGTTAATTTAAATCCATTCATGTGACTACCTCATGAAGCTGGTTGAGAGAATGTCAAAAGTGTGCAAAGCTGTCATCAAGGCAAAGGGTGGCTACTTTGAAGAATTTAAAAAAGAAAATATTTTGATTTATCACTTTGGTTACATGATTCCATATGTGTTATTTCATAGTTTTGACATCTTCACTATTATTCTACAATGTAGAAAATAGTAAAAATAAAGAAACTCTTGAATGAGTAGGTGTGTCTAAACGTTTACCCTATCTGCTCCTGCACCATGCCAATGACCTGGGAGGATGGGACACCACTACTCAACACACCCTGTAACTCTTCTGAAGTTAAATCTCATATACCCAAATACTTCTCTGCAAGCTGACACCACAACTTCTATTTTCTGTGATGTATGTTCCATTGCTGCGGTACTGTTGATAACCATATGCTAAGAAGCCAACCTTACGTCACTCGATGGCCTATCCCTCTGTGATGGTACAGATCCACTACTCACAAAAAAATGTCACTCCCACCGGACCAGGTTCTTCTTTATCATGTCCATCGATGCAAAGCTCTAACACTTCACCACACCGTCCACCCCACTGGGCTCCCGAGTGGCGCAGCGGCCTAAGGCACTGCATCCCAGTGCTAGAGGCGTCACTACAGACCCTGGTTTGATTCCAGGCTGTATAACAACCGGCCGTGATTGGGAGTCCCATAGGGCAGCGCAGAATTGGCCCAGCATTGTCCGGGTTAGGGTTTGGTCGGTGTAGGCTGTCATTGTAAAATTAAGAATTTGTTCTTAAACTGACTTGCCTAGTTAAATAAAGGTAAAATAGCCTCCCGGGTGCCGCAGTGGTCTCGGGCACTGCATCGCAGTGCTAGTTGTGCCAGCAGAGACCCTGGGTTCGCGCCCAGGCTCTGTTGCAACCGGCCGCGACCGTGAGGTCCGTGGGGCGACGCAAAATTGGCCTAGCATCGTCCGGGTTAGGGAGGGTTTGGCCCGGTCCCAATATTCCTCTTCTACCGGCATTGCTTGCAGCCTGCCCGCCACAGCACATTCTCAGAGTGACTGAGGAACAATCTCCATATTTTGTTCTGCCCATGTCCTTTGGGGGAGATGGGTTACTTTATGGGCTATTCATTTGTGAGACATCTGAAATACACAATACATATTTTATTACAAATACAATATTTAATATCATCACCTATGAGAGGGGAAACAGGATTAAAAATAAATAAACTAGTGGGAATATTTGACTGTACAATGACCATTGAAGCAAAGCCATAACCTACTTCTATGGCTCTGAATTAAAGTCCATAGTGGTTCATCATGTCCACTTCACACAAGTGTCAAGTTGACCTTATGACTGACTGGTTTCCATTCCAACACTGCCATCATTTTTTCAGACATATATGACAGACAGCTGCTTGACTTTATATTAGCAGACCTAATAGGATGCCACTGAGTGCCCCTACCGGGGTGCCACTGAGTGCCCCTACCGGGGTGCCACAGAGTGCCCCTACCGGGGTGCCACAGAGTGCCCCTACCGGGGTGCCACAGAGTGCCCCTACCGGGGTGCCACTGAGTGCCCCTACCGGGTGCCACTGAGTGCCCCTACCGGGGTGCCACTGAGTGCCCCTACCGGGGTGCCACTGAGTGCCCCTACCGGGGTGCCACTGAGTGCCCCTACCGGGGTGCCACTGAGTGCCCCTACCGGGGTGCCACTGAGTGCCCCTACCGGGGTGCCACTGAGTGCCCCTACCGGGTGCCACTGAGTGCCCCTACCGGGGTGCCACTGAGTGCCCCTACCGGGTGCCACTGAGTGCCCCTACCGGGGTGCCACTGAGTGCCCCTACCGGGGTGCCACTGAGTGCCCCTACCGGGGTGCCACTGAGTGCCCCTACCGGGGTGCCACTGAGTGCCCTACCGGGGTGCCACTGAGTGCCCTACCGGGGTGCCACTGAGTGCCATATTCCTGCATGACAGCTGAGCATGAGTCCAAAGCCTCCTGAAAGTCCTGCTCCTCCACACCATAGTGCTGGTACCAGTGCAGGCAGGCCCTTGCTTGCAGCATCTCCCCAGCACGCTGCACAACGTGGCCGAGCAGGCAGGTAACACTGCTGTGATTGGAGCAGACAGTGAGGAAGGGGTGTCTCCCACCTCGATCAAAGGGTCTGGAATCAAACACGAAAAAAAAACTTGTTAAAACGAACAACTATTTTGGATATACATTTTCAGTTTAATTAAATATATTTATTCTCTCAATTAATTCAATCAAAGGCTCATATTATCCAGAACCTTCTATTTTGATACAATAACCCCAAGGGATACCTAGTCAGTTGTACAACTAAATGCATTCAACTGAGGGGGTGGGGAGGGGGGTGCCTTAAATCATCATCCACGTCATAAAAAAAGACTTATCATGGCTCGTGTGTCATCTCAAATCTAGGGTACTTCTTTATGTTACACAGCATCTTCCAATCATATCTCATTTGTATCATGTGACAGGCATATTGCTCACCAGTCCAGTGGTCAAGGGGAAAAGGGTTCCAAGAGACACATCGATGCCCTTTTTTCCAGCTTCTGAAGTTCAATGGACATAAGTCAATATCCATCCTTGTTGCCTCTGGCCACAGCCAACACTGCCAGGCTACTATACTGAGAGCACAGTTAAGAGAAATAAGATATCTAATCCATTTTTATTATTTTACATGCTCTGTAAACAACAGGTTTAGACTAACAGTAAAATGCTTACGTGTCCTTTTCCAACAATGCAGAGTTAAAAGATAAAAAAAAATATAAAAAAAATAACTAGAAATAGTGACACGAGGATTAAATAAATACACAGTGAAGATAACAAGGCTATCTACAGTGCCTTGCGAAAGTATTCGGTCCCCTTGAACTTTGCGACCTTTTGCCACATTTCAGGCTTCAAACAAAGATATAACACTATTTTTTGTGTGAAGAATCAACAACAAGTGGGACACAATCATGAAGTGGAACGACATTTATTGGATATTTCAAACTTTTTTAACAAATCAAAAACTGAAAAATTGGGCGTGCAAAATTATTCAGCCCCCTTAAGTTAATACTTTGTAGCGCCACCTTTTGCTGCGATTACAGCTGTAAGTCACTTGGGGTATGTCTCTATCAGTTTTGCACATCGAGAGACTGAAATTTGTTCCCATTCCTCCTTGCAAAACAGCTCGAGCTCAGTGCGGTTTGATGGAGAGCATTTGTGAACAGCAGTTTTCAGTTCTTTCCACAGATTCTCAATTGGATTCAGGTCTGGACTTTGACTTGGCCATTCTAACACCTGGATATGTTTATTTTTGAACCATTCCATTGTAGATTTTGCTTTATGTTTTGGATCATTGTCTTTTTGGAAGACAAATCTCCGTCCCAGTCTCAGGTCTTTTGCAGACTCCATCAGGTTTTCTTCCAGAATGGTCCTGTATTTGGCTCCATCCATCTTCCCATCAATTTTAACCATCTTCCCTGTTCTTGCTGAAGAAAAGCAGGCCCAAACCATGATGCTGCCACCACTATGTTTGACAGTGGGGATGATGTGTTCAGGGTGATGAGCTGTGTTGCTTTTACGCCAAACATAACGTTTTGCATTGTTGCCAAAAAGTTCAATTTTGGTTTCATCTGACGAGAACACCTTCTTCCACATGTTTGGTGTGTCTCCCAGGTGGCTTGTGACAAACTTTAAACGACACTTTTTATGGATATCTTTAAGAAATGGCTTTCTTCTTGCCACTCTTCCATAAAGGCCAGATTTGTGCAATATACGACTGATTGTTGTCCTATGGACAGAGTCTCCCACCTCAGCTGTAGATCTCTGCAGTTCATCCAGAGTGATCATGGGCCTCTTGGCTGCATCTCTGATCAGTCTTCTCCTTGTATGAGCTGAAAGTTTAGAGGGACGGCCAGGACTTGGTAGATTTGCAGTGGTCTGATACTCCTTCCATGTCAATATTATCGCTTGCACAGTGCTCCTTGGGATGTTTAAAGCTTGGGAAATCTTTTTGTATCCAAATCCGGCTTTAAACTTCTTCACAACAGTATCTCGGACCTGCCTGGTGTGTTCCTTGTTCTTCACGATGCTCTCTGCGCTTTTAACGGACCTCTGAGACTATCACAGTGCAGGTGCATTTATAAGGAGGCTTGATTACACACAGGTGGATTGTATTTATCATCATTAGTCATTTAGGTCAACATTGGATCGTTCAGAGATCCTCACTGAACTTCTAGAGAGAGTTTGCTGCACTGAAAGTAAAGGGGCTGAATAATTTTGCATGCCCAATTTTTCAGTTTTTGATATGTTAAAAAAGTTTGAAATATCCAATAAATGTCGTTCCACTTCATGATTGTGTCCCACTTGTTGTTGATTCTTCACAAAGAAATACAGTTTTATATCTTTATGTTTGAAGCCTGAAATGTGGCAAAAGGTCGCAAAGTTCAAGGGGGCCGAATACTTTCGCAAGGCACTGTATATACAGGGAGTAGAAAATAACATGGCTATATACAGGAGGTAGAAAATAACATGGTGTCATGTTCCGACCCTAGTATTTGTGTTGTTTGTTTGAATTGGTCAGGACGTGAGTTGGGTGGGCATTCTATGTTTTGTGTTTCTAGGTTGGTTTTCTGTGTTCGGCCTAGTATGGTTCTCAATCAGAGGCAGGTGTCGTTAGTTGTCTCTGATTGAGAATCATACTTAGGTAGCCTGGTTTTCACTGTTTGTTTGTGGGTGATTGTTTTACACCACACGGTACTGTTTTCGGGTTTCGGTTATTCACGGTACGTTTATTGTTTTTGTATGGAGTGTTCAGTTTGTGTTTAAATAAATACCATGGACACTTACCACGCCACATATTGGTCCTCCGATCCTTCTCTCCAATTCAGACGAAGAGGAGGAAAACCATTACACATGGCTATATACAGGGAGTAGAAAATAACATGGCTATGCACAGGGAGTAGAAAATAACATGGCTATATAGGAGTACCAGTATTGCAGTTGCAAAGATCGCTGAAGTTGAGTCTTTTATTGCCCTAACCAACTTTAAACATCAACTATCTGAGCAGCTAACCAATCGCTGCAGCTGTACATAGTCCATCTGTAAATAGCCCACCCAATCTACCTACCTCATCCCCATACTGTTTTTATTTTATTTACTTTTCTGCGCTTTTGCACACCAGTATCTCTACCTGCACATCATCATCTGCTCATTTATCACTCCAGTGTTAATCTGCTAAATTGTAATTATTCACTCCTATGGCCTATTTATTGCCTACCTCCTCAGGCCTTTTGCACACACTGTATATAGACTTTCTTTTTTCTCCTGTGTCATTGATTTGTTTGTGTTATTGGCTTGTTTATTGTTTACTCCATGTAACTCTGTTGTTGTCTGTGTCACACTGCTATGCTTTATCTTGGCCAGGTCGCAGTTGCAAATGAGAACTTGTTCTCAACTGGCCTACCTGGTTAAATAAAGGTGAAAAAAAAACTGAGTTGATGTGCAGGGCTACGGGGTAGCTATGTACTGTACATTTAGGTTTGGGTCACGTCACTAGGCAACAGGATAGATAAGACAGTAGCAACAGCGTATGTGGTGTGTGTGTGTTGGGGTGTCAGTGTATGTGTGGGTAGAGTCCAGTATGTGTGTATAGAGTTTGTGCAAAATATAGTCAATACAGGGAGCCATTTGATTAGCTATTTAGCAGTCTTATGGCTTGCGGGTTGAAGCTGTTCAGGGTGCTGTTGGTTCCAGACTTGGCATTGGTACCACTTGCCGTGTGGTAGCAGAGAGAACAGTCTATGACTTGCAGGTTGAAGCTGTTCAGGGTGCTGTTGGTTCCAGACTTGGCATTGGTACCACTTGCCGTGTGGTAGCAGAGAGAACAGTCTATGACTTGCAGGTTGAAGCTGTTCAGGGTGCTGTTGGTTCCAGACTTGGTGCATTGGTACCACTTGCCGTGTGGTAGCAGAGAGAACAGTCTATGACTTGCAGGTTGAAGCTGTTCAGGGTGCTGTTGGTTCCAGACTTGGTGCATTGGTACCACTTGCCGTGTGGTAGCAGAGAGAACAGTCTATGACTTGCAGGTTGAAGCTGTTCAGGGTGCTGTTGGTTCCAGACTTGGTGCATTGGTACCACTTGCCGTGTGGTAGCAGAGAGAACAGTCTATGACTTGCAGGTTGAAGCTGTTCAGGGTGCTGTTGGTTCCAGACTTGGTGCATTGGTACCACTTGCCGTGTGGTAGCAGAGAGAACAGTCTATGACTTGGATGTGAGAGATATCCAAACACAGGCCTATTGATTTCAGGGCAAATTTGCCATTAAAAAAATTTCACCGTTGATCTTAAAAACGGCAATTGGAGTTGAATCTGGACAATAGTTTGAAGGATACAGATTTCCCTGTGGGGGAAAGTTGTGGAACAGGTTGGAGGGTCCAGCTGGCCAAGGATTCCCAGCGAATCTTCTCACTGAAGTGGGGGAGGCATCACAATACATACAGGTTAAGTCCCAAATGGCATATTACTCCCTGTGTAGTGCACTACTTTTGACCAGAGACCTGTAGGGACCCTAGTCAAAAGTAGTCCACTATAAATAGAAGGGTGCCATTCGGACACAAACAAACACTTTCGCTGAGAGGTCAGCAATTCCCTGTATATTAAATAATAATTCAACTTATCCATCCAAACACTGTACTTACACATGTAATTACAATGTAATAAAGACATGCGATTTTCCAATAAGTCCTTCAGATGGACATCATACAAGCGTTTAATGGCACATCTGGAACAAGCCTCGGGGTGAAGGAGTCTGGCTGCAGGTAAAGGGCACACAGACCTAATCAGTTCCAAGGGCTCCACACCTAAACTCAGGCCACTGGAGAAGCCACCAACATCAGCAATTTACACCGAGGGACGATTGAATTGACATGTATTTAATACAAGGCATTAGTAACAAAATGCTATGGTCAGCAGAGTAGAACGTATTGCCCTTCTATCACAAAGTAGTCATAGTCATTGTCCTTGGTTTGCATCCCAAATGGAACCCTATTCTGTACATAGTGCACTACTTTGACAAGGGCTCAGGTCAAAAGTAGTGCACTATATAGGGAATAGGTTGACATTTGGGATACACACCTAGTGTCTGACTATGGGTACCTAACTGACTGTGGTGAGGCTGTGGACAGGCAGCAGTAGTCCAGCCATGCGTGAGGTGATGTGTGTATTCATCACAGAGAGGGATTCTGCTGCTGGTGGAACAACAGAGAGAGAGAGAGGATGATGTGCTCATGAGCGCCCTCTGTAGGGCCAGGGCTCAGGGTCAGGGCCTGGTCATTATGAAACAGGAGCACATTGTCAGCAGACCTGAAGGCAGGTGAGGACCAGGGCCCATATTCATAAAACTTCTCAGAGTGCTGATCTA
>NW_027016203.1:0-10269 GCF_036934945.1 Oncorhynchus masou masou | reverse complement strand
TATGGTATAGGGTATAGGGTATAGGGTATAGGGTATAGGGTTTATGGTACAGGGTTTAGGGTATAGGGTATAGGGTTTACGGTATAGGGTTTATGGTATAGGGTTTACGGTATAGGGTTTATGGTATAGGGTTTATGGTATAGGGTTTATGGTATAGGGTTTATGGTATAGGGTTTATGGTATAGGGTTTATGGTATAGGGTTTACGGTATAGGGTTTATGGTATAGGGTTTATGGTATAGGGTTTAGGGTATAGACTATAGGGTTCCATTGGGGAAGCATTCATTCTCTATCTACTACAGTCACTGCCACTTTCTAGTTAGTGCACTTGGTTTCTCCCTTACACTCTTGTAATGAGGGCCTCTAGAGTGGTGTGGCGGTCTAAGGCTCTGCATCTTAGTGCTAGAGGCATCACTACAGACCCTGGTTCGATTCCAGACGGTATTACAGCGGTCTAAGGCTCTGCATCTCAGTGCTAGAGGCGTCACTACAGACCCTGGTTCCATTCCAGGCTGTATCACAGCGGTCTGAGGTACCACAGATCCTGGTTCGATTCCAGACAATATCACAGAGGTCTAAGGTACTACAGACCCTGGTTCCATTCCAGGCTGTATCACAACGGTCTGAGGTACTACAGACCCTGGTTCCATTCCAGGCGGTATCACAGCAGTCTAAGGTACCTGGTTCCCGATTCAGACGTTATCACAGTGGTCTAAGGCTCTGCATCTCAGTGCTAGAGGCATCACTGCAGACCCTGGTTCCATTCCAGGCTGTATCATCTCACAGACCCTGGTTCTTCCAGACGGTATCACAGCGGTCTACTCTGCATCTCAGTGCTAGAGGTGTCACTACAGACCCTGGTTCCATTCCAGGCTGTATCACAGCGGTCTAAGGTACTACAGACCCTGGTTCGATTCCAGACGGTATCACAGCGGTCTAAGGCTCTGCATCTCAGTGCTAGAGGTGTCACTACAGACCCTGGTTCGATCCTGGGCTATATCACAACCATCCGTGATTGGGAGTCTCGGTGCGGCGCACAATTGGCCCAGCTGTGTCTGGGTTAGGGAGGGTTTGGTCGGGGTAGGGCCGTCATTTCTACATAACAATTTGTTCTTAACTGACTTGCCCTCGTTAAATAAATAAAACAATTAAACTTGTGCTGTTGCATAACTTTACTGTCTGATTGCAGGGCAGTACCCCCCTCCTCCCTCTCCCCTTCACTGGTTCGTAATCTGTCCTTTATATTGTTAATCTCTGAATCATCTATCGCTGTCTGAGGACACCTAATCTTTGTCATTTTCTTCCTGACCCCCACGCTAACTACTAATCCACCGCATATGGTGCTTCTTCAATTAATATGGCTGCTTGTTGGCTTTGGTGAGAACACACGCACACTTACTCTCAAACACACACACACACACACACACACACACACACACACACACACACACACACACACACACTCTGCCCCTTTAGTCCATGGCTCTATACTGAGGCTGCTGGGAATAATGGTCAATCTTCTCCATAAACCCCTTTAAACAACCTGTTTCAACCTACACTAATCTGGTTATACAAGAGATTACTCTGTCTGTCTCTCTCTGTCTCTGTCTCTATATGTCTGTCTGTCTTTCTATGTCTCTATCTGTCTCCCTGCCTCTGTCTCCCTCTATCTGTCTCCCTGCCTCTGTCTCCCTGCCTCTGTCTCCCTGCCTCTGTCTCCCTGCCTCTGTCTCCCTGCCTCTGTCTGCCTGTCTGCCTGTCTGCCTGTCTGTCTGTCTGCCTGTCTGTCTGTCTGTCACGGTTCTTCGGCTGTTGCTAATAAACCTAATCTGATTCTCCCTGTGAAGTCTGATATACTGCAGTCTCCTGCCTCTGTCTCTGAGTGGGATTCATTATTTATGGATCTCCCTGACATGATCCTACTCTGTCTCATCATCTGTCTCCAAATGTCTGTCTCCTGATCTGTCTCCCTGCCTCTATCCTGTGTGTCAAAAGTGTGTCTCCTGCCTCTGTCTGCCTGCCTCTGTCTGCAGGCCTGACCTGCCTGTCTAGTCCTGCTTTGTGCCTAATGGAGTCTGTCTGTCTGTGGTCACACAGTTGCAATAAACCTAATCTTGGGAAGAGCATCTCTGACATGCATTCTGGTCTGTCAAAGTATGACATACCATCTAAGTCCCAAATGTTGCAGGACACACCCTGCTTTCCCTGGAGATGAATGCACTACCATCTACTATGGAACCTTTGGTCAAATCAATATGTCCCCAAATGACACCCTATTCCTATGTATGTCACTACCTTATGGACCTGGTCAAAAGTAGTACACTATCCTATGCACTACCTTATGGGACCTGGTCAAAATTAGTACACTATCCTATGTGCACTACCCTATGGGACCTGGTCAAAAGTAGTACACTACCCTATGTGCACTACCTATGGGACCTGGTCAAAAGTGCCACTACCTATGGGACCTGGTCAAAAGTGCTACCCTATCACCTGGTCAAAAGTAGTGCACTACCCTACTATAAAGGGAAATCCATTTGAGACACAATCAATATGTCAATGCCCTTCTCCTTTATGATATGTCAATGCCCTTCACCATTGTGATATGTCAATGCCCTTCACCATTGTGATATGACAATGCCCTTCACCATTGTGATATGTCAATGCCTTTCACCATTGTGATATGTCAATGCCCTTCTCCTTTATGATATGTCAATGCCCTTCACCATTGTGATATGTCAATGCCCTTCACCATTGTGATATGTCAATGCCCTTCTCCTTTGTGATATGTCAATGCCTTTCTCCTTTGTGATATGTCAATGCCTTTCACCATTGTGATATGTCAATGCCCTTCTCCTTTGTGATATGTCAATGCCTTTCACCATTGTGATATGTCAATGCCTTTCACCATTGTGATATGTCAATGCCCTTCTCCTTTGTGATATGTCAATGCCTTTCACCATTGTGATATGTCAATGCCCTTCACCATTGTGATATGTCAATGCCCTTCACCATTGTGATATGTCAATGCCCTACACCTTTACCGTGAGGAGCACCTGGGTATTTAATTCATTCCCTTATAATCACTGCATGGTATTATCTAACCTGTAGGCTCACATATATAGTGTTAACCATGGAGGGGTGAAAACCCTTTTAAATCTACACCGCACTAACAATATACTGTAGTGCTGCTTTCAACTGTAACACCCGGTGTCAATCTCTCCCAGGTTGTAATCCCAACAGGTTTCAAGCTGACCACCATTGTCCCTGTTCCTGCTAACCTGCCACAATGACTATTACCCTGTAGCACTCACATCTATAATTATGAAGTGCTTTGAAAGGCTGGTCATGACACAGATGGCACTGTTTATTCTGTTTCCATGCGGGAACAGTGCCGGGAGCACGGCTCTCGAACCAACAGCTTCTACACTTTTTTACGAGAAAAGAAAAAGCGTTGATATTTTCCAGTAACCATTTATAGTGTTGATTTAGAAGTTAAATTAAGTTTAAAACTCAGCCGTGTCAAATAATCTCTGTCTTGGTGTTTAATAACCAGTGTTGAGTGTGATTGTGTCATTTTTTTAAATAGTTTGTTTAGAGTAAAAACCCTTTAACCACGTCCTCATTATCAGATTTCTCTGCACTGTTGCAGGGTGACTTTTCAGAATTGTTTTTGTTTCAATATCTGTTTTTGCTGTGCGGCGGCAGGTAGTCTCGTGGTTAGAGTGTAGAGGAGGCAGGGTAGCCTAGTGGTTAGAGTGTAGGCGGCAGGTAGTCTCGTGGTTAGAGTGTAGGCGGCAGGTAGTCTCGTGGTTAGAGTGTAGAGGCGGCAGGTAGTCTCGTGGTTAGAGTGTAGAGGCGGCAGGGTAGCCTAGTGGTTAGAGTGTAGAGGAGGCAGGGTAGTCTCGTGGTTAGAGTGTAGAGGTGGCAGGGTAGCCTAGTGGTTAGAGCGTAGAGCGGCAGGGTAGCCTAGTGGTTAGAGTGTAGGCGGCAGGGTAGCCTAGTGGTTAGAGTGTAGAGGTGGCAGGGTAGCCTAGTGGTTAGAGTGTAGAGGTGGCAGGGTAGCCTAGTGGTTAGAGTGTAGAGGTGGCAGGGTAGCCTAGTGGTTAGAGTGTAGGGCGGCAGGGTAGCCTAGTGGTTAGAGCGTAGAGGCGGCAGGGTAGCCTAGTGGTTAGAGTGTAGAGCGGCAGGGTAGTCTCGTGGTTAGAGTGTAGAGGTGGCAGGGTAGCCTAGTGGTTAGAGTGTAGGCGACGGGTAGTCTCGTGGTTAGAGTGTAGAGGCGGCAGGTAGTCTCGTGGTTAGAGTGTAGAGGCGGCAGGGTAGCCTAGTGGTTAGAGTGTAGGGCGGCAGGGTAGCCTAGTGGTTAGGGTGTAGAGGCGGCAGGGTAGCCTAGTGGTTAGAGTGTAGAGGAGGCAGGGTAGTCTCGTGGTTAGAGTGTAGAGGTGGCAGGGTAGCCTAGTGGTTAGAGTGTAGAGGCGGCAGGGTAGCCTAGTGGTTAGAGTGTAGAGGCGGCAGGGTAGCCTAGTGGTTAGAGTGTAGAGGCGGCAGGGTAGCCTAGTGGTTAGAGTGTAGAGCGGCAGGGTAGCCTAGTGGTTAGAGTGTAGAGCGGCAGGGTAGTCTCGTGGTTAGAGCGTAGAGGCGGCAGGGTAGCCTAGTGGTTAGAGTGTAGGCGGCAGGGTAGCCTAGTGGTTAGGGCGTAGAGGCGGCAGGGTAGCCTAGTGGTTAGAGCGTAGGCGGCAGGGTAGCCTAGTGGTTAGAGTGTAGGGCGGCAGGGTAGCCTAGTGGTTAGAGCGTAGAGGCGGCAGGTAGTCCTCGTGGTTAGAGCGTAGGGGCGGCACGTGTTAGTCTCGTGGTTGGAGTGTAGAGGTGGCAGGGTGGCCTAGTGGTTAGAGCGTAGAGGTGGCAGGGTAGCCTAGTGGTTAGAGCGTAGGCGGCAGGGTAGCCTAGTGGTTAGAGTGTAGAGGTGGCAGGGTAGCCTAGTGGTTAGAGTGTAGAGGCGGCAGGTAGCCTAGTGGTTAGAGTGTAAGGTGGCAGGGTAGCCTAGTGGTTAGAGTGTGAGGTGGCAGGGTAGCCTAGTGGTTAGGGTGTAAGAGGCGGCAGGTAGCCTAGTGGTTAGAGTGTGGCGGCAGGGTAGCCTAGTGGTTAGAGTGTAGAGGCGGCAAGGGTAGCCTAGTGGTTAGGGTGTAGAGCGGCAGGTAGTCTCGTGGTTAGAGTGTAGAGGCGGCAGGGTAGCCTAGTGGTTAGAGTGTAGAGGCGGTAGGGTAGCCTAGTGGTTAGAGTGTAGAGGCGGTAGGGTAGCCTAGTGGTTAGAGCGTAGAGGCGGCAGGTAGTCTCGTGGGTTAGGTATGGCGGCAGGGTAGCCTAGTGGTTAGAGTGTAGAGGCGGTAGGGTAGCCTAGTGGTTAGAGTGTAGAGGGGCAGGTAGTCTCGTGGTTAGAGTGTAGAGGCGGTAGCTAGTGGTTTAGAGTGTAGAGGCGGTAGGGTGGCCTAGTGGTTAGAGTGTAGAGGTGGCAGGGTAGCCTAGTGGTTAGAGTGTAGAGGCGGCAGGGTAGCATAGTGGTTAGAGTGTAGGCGGCAGGGTAGCCTAGTGGTTAGCGTGGCGGCAGGGTAGCCTAGTGGTTAGGGTGTAGGGCGGCAGGTAGTCTGGTGGTTAGGCGTAGGGCGGCAGGGTAGCCTAGTGGTTAGAGTGTAGAGGCGGCAGGTAGTCTCGTGGTTAGAGTGTAAGGCGGCAGGGTAGCCTAGTGGTTAGAGCGTAGGCGGCAGGGTAGCCTAGTGGTTGAGTGTGTAGAGGCGGCAGGGTAGCCTAGTGGATTAGAGTGTAGAGGTGGCAGGGTAGTCTCGTGGTTAGAGCGTAGAGGCGGCCCCTGTTTATTCGGCCCCTGAACAAGGCAAGTTAACCAACTGTTCCCCGGTAGGTCGTTATTGTAAAACAGAATATATTCTGAACTGATTTACCTAGTTACATTTGAGAAGAAAAAAAGCGTAGATTGGTTGATTAACTTTTATGTTTCACAAAGATAAATAACATATATTTTCTAAAATAATCCAATCTGTTAGTAGTTGGAGTTATGGCAACTGATACTAAAATTTGTTCTAGTTGTTCTAGTTTAGATGATTTAGGTAGTCTCCTTACTAAATCTATCCGACCCTGACAGTCCTTCTGAATGAAGGTTACAGCTTATTAAAAGTTCCAGATGTTAGATATTCTCACTCTGGCTGGATTCCAGTAGGAATTACACATCACTTTGCAAGCCAGCATAATGTGATTTGGGGCCTGTGAAATCAGCAGATTCTTAACACCACTGTGTTTGGGTATAACGAGGTCTTTAAATAAAGTCCTTATGATATATGTAAATATTGTCATAAAGAATGACATTGAAAGGCTGGTAGAGCACGTTCGTAGACGGTTCTAGGAAGAAACCTTCATGATAAAAGGATTCTCGGTAAACCCTCCATAAAGGGTTCACAAAGTATTCAAATCTCTGGACTTTTTCCACATAGTTTTTTTTACAACCTGATTTTCAAATCTATAAAATGTAGTTTTTTTCTTCACTGACCTACACACAATTCCCGATAATGTCAGTTAAATTAAGTTTGTAAGACATTTTACAAATTCATTAAAAAAATAAAAGCTGTAATGTCTTGTTCGGAAAGCCTAAATATGATCAGGAGTAAAAAAGTGTTTAACAGTTACATAATAAGTTGCATGGATTCACGCTGTGGGCAATAATAATGTTTAACCCTCTTGTTGTGTTCGTTTCATGTTAATTCATTCTGTGTTCCTGGTCCAAAATGGCCGCCCCATTATAGCTGAATATAAATCCATAATAATACATATTTTGTCACCTAATGTTGTGTGAGATATTTTTATCAACTTATGTTCCCGTGAACAATACACGTTTTGAACTTCTATTTGCTATTTATGGCCTGTAGGCCTCATTGACCTGAGTTCATACAACTAGTTTTTGAGTAAAAAAAGCATAATGTATGGATTATTTCGACTATAACAAATACTCTTTTTATTTTTAAATTTTTTGTAATTTTTTTAGATGAAAGATATGATCAAGAGCCTCACATAGAGTATATCGTTTGGTCATTGTGCTGCCACAGAATGAAGTGTGAGCAAGGCCCTAAAAAAGCTTTATATTCCAGAGCTGCGAAAAGTTCTATATATTATTGAAACAATGTTGCGATTGTTTGTGAGAAAGCCAACAGGCGTGGTTCCGTGGAAAGATTCTATTGGGGAAGAGTTCCGGTGGGGTTGCCATGGAAGCCAAGAAGGGGAGTGAGGTGTATGTGTTTGCTCAAACACACATGCATCTGGGGGTCTAGGGAGAAGCAGTGTGTCCATCTGATGACTGGGCATGTGTCTAGACACAATTTTATACACTAATTGTAGTCTCACCCATTCATTTCTAATGACCGGTCATTTTGACCGGGAACACCTTTAAAAAAGTTAAATAAACACCTAAAATGTAATGAAAATCATCAAAATGTATTTTGTGTTCAGATGCCCTGTGTGGACAAAGTCATGAAACCTTATGACAGTCAGATTAAATTAACTACATTTTTTTTAGAGAAAAACTTGTAAATCGGTCCAATTCGGCCGGAACACAGCAGGAGGTTGAAACATTTTTGAATGACTACCTCGTCTCTGTACCCCACACATACAATTATCTGTAGGGTCCCTCAGTTGATGCTTGAATTTCAAAGACAGATTCAAACACAAAGACCAGGCAGGTTTTCAATACCTTGCAAAGAAGGACACCAAATTCTCATGTTTGTTTATGTATATACAAGCCAAGGTTTTTGATTTTTAAGTAGCCTTGCTAAAACAACCAGAGGTATTGAATATCCCTTTAACATGGTGAAGTTATTAATTACACTTTGGATGGTGTATCAATACATCCAGTCACATCAAAGATACAGCTTCCTTCTAACTCAGTTGCCAGTGAGGGAAGGAAACCACTCGGTGATTTCACCATGAGGCCAATGGTCACTTTAAAACAGTTACAGAGTTTAATGGCTGTGATTGGAGAAAACTGAGGATGGATCAACAACATTGTAGAGACTCACAATACTAACATAAATGACAGAGTCAAAGAAATACAAATATTCCAAAACATGCATCCTGTTTGCAACAAGGCACTAAAAAAGTAATACTTCCTGTATATAGCTCCACATTGATCTGGTACTTCCTGTATATAGCTCCACATTGATCTGGTACTTCCTGTATATAGCTCCACATTGATCTGGTACTTCCTGTATATAAGCTCCATTCGTGTGTATTTTAATCCTCTTGTGTTACTATTTTTCTTTCTATTATAATTATTTAACTCTGTATTGTTAGGATGGGCTTGTCAGCAAGCATTTCAAGCTTAAGTCTCCACCCATTGTAGTCTGGGCATGTGAATAAAATTAGATTAGCTTTGTTATACTAGTTGATACACCCTTTATGTTATACTAGGGACATTTTGTTTCCATATCTAGGGCTGACGGTGAGGAATTGAGGAAAACAGATTCAACACCTCTGCATAATCAAAACAGTTGTTATACTAGTTATTTACCCCTTATGTTATACTAGGGACATTTTGTTTCCATATCTAGGGCTGACGGTGAGGAATTGAGAAGAGCAGATTCAACACCTCTACATAATCAAAACAGTTGTTATACTAGTTGATACACCCTTATGTTATACTAGGGACATTTTGTTTCCATATCTAGGGCTGACGGTGAGGAATTGAGAAGAGCAGATTCAACACCTCTGCATAATCAAAACAGTTGCTTTGTGAGAAGGTGTTAAAATTCACAGTCAGCCAATGTTATGTAAATGATAGCTGAAAAGTAACAGTGGTCGGTCTGGCCTTGGCCCCAAGTGAGAGCAGGCCCGCTGGAGCCATGGCCCAGTGAGACACGGGCGCCGACTCACGTAGATGGAAACAGAAAAGTTTGAGCCTTTTGGGTAAAACACTGAGGTAAAAGACTACGCTGAAAACACCGGGGTAAAACACAGGGGTAAAACACTGGGGTAAAACACTGGGGTAAAACACTGGGGTAAAACACTGGGGTAAAACACTGGGGTAAAACACTGGGGTAAAACACTGGGGTTAAAACACTGGGGTTAAAACACTGGGGTAAAACACCGGGGTAAAACACTGGGGTAAAACACTGGGGTTAAAACACTGGGGTAAAACACTGGGGTAAAACACTACGCTGAAAACACTGGGGTAAAACACTGGGGTAAAACACTGGGGTAAAACACTGGGGTAAAACACTACGCTGAAAACACTGGGGTAAAACACAAGGGTAAAACACCGGGGTAAAACACCGGGGTAAAACACCGGGTTAAAACACTGGGGTAAAACACTGGGGTAAAACACTGGGGTAAAACACTGGGGTAAAACACTACGCTGAAAACACTTGGGGTAAAACACTGGGGTAAAACACTGGGGTAAAACACCATGCTGAAAACACTGGGGTAAAACACTGGGGTAAAACACCACTCTGAAAACACTGGGGTAAAACACCACTCTGAAAACACTGGGGTAAAACACTGGGGTAAAACACTGGGGTAAAACACTACGCTGAAAACACTGGGGTAAAACACTGGGGTAAAACACCACGCTGAAAACACTGGGGTAAAACACTGGGGTAAAACACTGGGGTAAAACACCACGCTGAAAACACTGGGGTAAAACACTGGGGTAAAACACTGGGGTAAAACACTGGGGTAAAACACTGGGGTAAAACACTGGGGGAAAACACCATGCTGAAAACACCGGGGTAAAACACTGGGGTAAAACACTGGGGTAAAACACTGGGGGAAAACACTACGCTGAAAACACTGGGGTAAAACACTGGGGTTAAAACACCACGCTGAAAACACTGGGGTAAAACACTGGGGTAAAACACTGGGGTAAAACACCACGCTGAAAACACTTGGGTAAAACACTGGGGTAAAACACCACGCTGAAAACACTGGGGTAAAACACTGGGGTAAAACACCGGGGTAAAACACAGGGGTAAAACACCACGCTGAAAACACTGGGGTAAAACACTGGGGTAAAACACCGGGGTAAAACACCGGGGTAAAACACAGGGGTAAAACACTGGGGTAAAACACTGGGGTAAAACACTGGGGTAAAACACTGGGGTAAAACACTGGGGTAAAACACTGGGGTAAAACACTACGCTGAAAACACTTGGGGTAAAACACTGGGGTAAAACACTGGGGTAAAACACTACGCTGAAAACACTGGGGTAAAACACTG
>NW_027016202.1:0-10273 GCF_036934945.1 Oncorhynchus masou masou | reverse complement strand
TTTCTCTTCACTCTCTCTCTCTGCTGGTCTTTTTGGGTTACCTTCTCTGTCTCTCATTCTTCAGCTGTTCTACATCTCCTCTAACTAGCTCATTCACTCTTTCACACCTGTTCTCTCTTCCCCCTCTGATTAGGTCTCTGTTCCTGCTACTTTCAGTGTCTGATTCTTGTTTGTGTTTTTTGATGCCAGAAGCAAGCTGTCGTCTCGTTTGCTTCCACCCTGTCCCTGTCCTGTCGGAGTCTGCCTGGCAGGTGCCTCCTGCACTATACTAACGTTCTTTTTGTTCCGCTGACAACGTTGGAAGAGGATTTATGCCATTCCTGTTTTTTTCATTAAAGAACTCTGTTTTCTGTTAAAACCGCTTTTGGGTCTTCACTCAAGTTCATAACAGAAGAATCAGACCAAGAATGGACCCAGCGGCTCCGGACCCTTTTCACTCCGCCGTCGAGATCCAGGGAGCGATGCTAGGCAGACACAAGGAGGAATTGTCTGCTGCTCGACATGCCGTTGAGACCCTGGCCGTCCAAGTCTCCGACCTCACAAGACAGGTTCACCAACTCCACCTCGATCCACCGCCCACTTCCAGGGTTTCCGAGTCTCCGGGAGCCCAGGATCAACAACCCGCCGTGTTACTCTGGGGAGCCCACTGAGTGCCGCTCATTCCTCACTCAGTGTGATGTGGTGTTCTCTCTCCAGCCCAACACTTACTCCAGGAGCGCAGCCCGCATCGCCTACGTCATTTCTCTCCTTACCGGACGGGCGCGTGAGTGGGGCACGGCAGTCTGGGAGGCGAGGGCTGAGTGTATTAACCAGTATCAAGACTTTAAGGAGGAGATGATACGGGTTTTTGACCGTTCTGTTTTTGGGGAGGAGGCTTCCAGGGCCCTGTCTTCCCTATGTCAGGGGAATCGATCCATAACGGATTATTCTATTGAGTTTCGCACTCTCGCTGCCTCAAGTGACTGGAACGAGCCGGCTTTGCTGCTCGTTTTCTGGAGTCTCCCTCGTCGAGGTTAAGGGCGAGATCCTCTCCCGGGAGGTTCCTTCCAGTCTGGACTCCTTAATAAGCTCTCGCTATTCGCATAGAGCGATCGGTTTGATCTTCGTCGCCGAGCTCGAGGAAAGGAGCTCGCGTTCTCCGCTGCTCCCCTCTCCACATCACTGCCACCTGCCGCATCACTGCCACCCTCCTCCGCCGGCTCGGATGCTGAGCCTATGCAGCTGGGGTATCCGCATCTCGGCCAAGGAGAGGAACGGAGAATCTGTCGCCTCTGTCTCTACTGCGGCTCCGCTGGTCATTTGTCACCTCATGTCCAGTAAAAGCCAGAGCTCATCAGTAAGAGGAGGGCTACTGGTGACGCAACTACTCAGGCCTCTCCTTCTGGATCACGCACTACTTTTCCGGTCCATCTCCGCTGGCCCGGTTCATCTGCTTCCTGCAGTGCCTTGATAGACTCTGGGCGGAGGGCTGTTTTATGGACGAGACCTGGGCTCGGGAACATGACATTCCTCTCAGACAGTTAGGGAGCCCCACGGCCTTGTTCGCTTTAGATGGTAGTTCTCTCCCCAAGATTCAGCGTGAGACGCTGCCTTTAACCCTCACTGTCTCTGGTAATCATAGCGAAACCATTTTTTTTTAATTTTACGTTCACCTTTTACACCTGTTGTTTTGGGTCATCCTGGCTAGTGCGCCATAACCCTTCTATTAATTGGTCTAGTAATACTATCCTATCCTGGAATGTTTCTTGTCATGTAACCTGTTTAATGTCTGCTATCCCTCCTGTTTCCTCTGTCTCTACTTCACAGGAGGAGCCTGGCGATTTGACAGGGGTGCCGGAGGAGTATCACGATCTGCGCACGGTGTTCAGTCGTTCCAAGGCCACTTCTCTCCCTCCACACCGGTCGTATGACTGTAGTATTGATCTCCTTCCGGGAACTACTCCCCCCCGGGTAGATTATACTCTCTGTCGGCTCCCGAACGTAAGGCTCTCGAGGATTATTTGTCGGTTTCGCTCAACGCCGGTACCATTGTCTCCTCCTCCTCTCCCGCCGGGAGCGGGGTTTGTTCAGAAGAAGGACGGGTCCCTGCGCCCATCGTGGATTATCGAGGCTGAATGACATAACAGTTAAGAATCGTTATCCGCTTCTCTTATGTCTTCAGCCTTCGAGATCCTGCAGGGAGCCAGGTTTTTCACCAAATTGGACCTTCGTAACGCCTACCATCTCGTGCGCATCAGGGAGGGGATGAGTGGAAGACGCGTTTAACACTCCGTTAGGGCACTTTGAATACCGGGTTCTTCCTTTCGGCCTCGTTAACGCTCCAGCTGTCTTTCAGGCACTAGTTAACGACGTCCTGAGAGACATGCTGAACATTTTGTTTTCGTTTACATGGATGATATCCTGATTTTTCTCCGTCTCTCTCGATTCATGTTCAGCACGTGTGACGCGTCCTCCAGCGCCTTTTGGAGAACTGTCTTTATGTGAAGGCTGAGAAGTGCATTTTTCATGCCGCCTCTGTCCCTTTTCTCGGTTCCGTTATTTCCGCTGAGGGCATTAAGATGGATCCCGCTAAGGTCCAGGCTGTCATTGATTGGCCCGTTCCTAAGTCACGCGTCGAGCTGCAGCGCTTTCTGGGCTTCGCTAATTTCTATCGTCGTTTCATCCGTAATTTCGGTCAGGTGGCAGCTCCCCTCACAGCCCTTACTTCTGTTAAGACGTGCTTTAAGTGGTCCGTTTCCGCCCAGGGAGCTTTTGATCTTCTTAAGAATCGTTTTACATCCGCTCCTATTCTTGTTACACCTGACATCTCTAGCCAGTTTGTTGTTGAGGTTGACGCGTCAGAGGTGGGCGTGGGAGCCATTCTTTCTCAGCGCTCTCTCTCTGACGGCAAGGTCCATCCTTGCGCGTTTTCTCTCATCACTTATCGCCGTCAGAACGTAACTATGATGTTGGTAATCGCGAACTGCTCGCCATCCGCTTAGCCCTAGGCGAATGGCGACAGTGGTTGGAGGGGGCGACCGTTCCTTTTGTCGTTTGGACTGACCATAGGAACCTTGAGTACATCCGTTCAGCCAAACGACTTAATGCGCGTCAGGCTCGTTGGGCTCTGTTTTTCGCTCGTTTCGAGTTTGTTATTTCTTATCGTCCGGGCTCAAAAAACACCAAGCCTGATGCTTTATCTCGTCTCTTCAGTTCTTCTGAGGTCTCCACCGACCCCGAGGGGTTCTCCTGACGGGCGTGTTGTCGGGTTGACTGTCTGGGGAATTGAGAGGCAGGTAAAGCAAGCACTCGCTCACACTCCGTCGCCCCGCGAGCTTGTCCTAGGAACCTTCTGTTCGTTTCCCGTTCCTACTCGTCCGGCCGTTCTTCAGTGGGCCCACTCTGCCAAGTTCGCCGGCCACCCCGGCGTTGGGTACCGCTCGCTTCCATTCACCAGCGTTTCTGGTGGCCCACTCGGGAACGTGACGCGCGTCGATTTGTCGCCCCGCTTGTTCGGTCTGCGCGCAGACTAAATCTGGGAACTCTCCTCCTGCCGGCCGTCTCAGACCGCTTCCCATTCCCTCTCGACCGTGGTCTCACATCGCTTTTAGATTTTATCACCGGACTGCCTTCATCAGCGGGGAAGACAGTTATTCTTATTTGTCGATAGATTCTCTAAGGCGCTCATTTCATTCCTCTCGATAAGCTCCCTTCTGCTAAGGAGACGGCTCAGATCATTATCGAGAATGTTTTCCGAATTCATGGCCTTCCGTCTGACGTCGTTTCCGACAGAGGCCTGCAGTTCCGTCAATTTTGGAGGGAGTTTTGCCGTTTGATTGGGGCTTCCGTCAGTCTCTCGTCCGGCTTTCATCCCCAGTCTAACGGTCAAGCCGAAAGGGCCAATCAGACTGTTGAATCGCATTTTACGCAGTCTTTCTTTTCGTAACCCTGCGTCTTGGTCAGAACAGCTCCCCTGGGCAGAGTACGCCCACAACTCGCTTCCCTCGTCTGCTACCGGTCTATCCCCTTTTCAGTGTAGCCTCGGTACCAGCCTCCGCTGTTCTCATCTCAGCTCGCCGAGTCCTCGTCCCCTCCGCTCAGGCTTTTGTCCAGCGTTGCGAGCGCACCTGGAAGGGGTCAGGTCGGCACTTTGCCGTAATAGGGCGCAGACTGTGAGGGCCGCTAAAGCGTAGGACCAAGAGTCCTAGATATTGTTGCGGTCAGAGAGTATGGCTCTCCACTCAGAACCTTCCCCTTAAGACAGCTTCTCGCATAAGTTGGCCCATGATTTCATTGGTCCGTTCGTATTTCCCAGGTCATTAATCCTGTCGCAGTGCGACTTCTTCTCCCCCGCTATCTTCGTCGCGTTCACCCGGGTCTTCCATGTCTCCTGTGTTAAGCCCGTTCTTCGCGCCCCCGCTCGTCCCTCCCCCCCCATCCTTGTCGAGGGCGCACCCATCTACAGGGTTCGTAAGATTTTGGACATGCGCCCTCGGGGCCGTGGTCATCAGTACCTAGTGGATTGGGAGGGGTACGGTCCTGAGGAGAGTTGGGTTCCCTCTCGGGCGTGCTGGACCGTTCGCTGATCGATGATTTCCTCCGTTGCCGCCAGGTTTCCTCCTCGAGTGCGCCAGGAGGCGCTCGGTGAGTGGGGGTACTGTCATGTCTTGTTATGTCTGTTCCTGTCCTTTCTCTTCACTCTCTCTCTCTGCTGGTCTTTTAGGTTACCTTCTCTGTCTCTCATTCTTCAGCTGTTCTACATCTCCTCTAACTAGCTCATTCACTCTTTCACACCTGTTCTCTCTTCCCCCTCTGATTAGGTCTCTATTTCTTTCTCTGTTCCTGCTACTTTCAGGGTCTGATTCTTGTTTGTGTTTTTTGATGCCAGAAGCAAGCTGTCGTCTCGTTTGCTTCCACCCTGTCCTGTCCTGTCGGAGTCTGCCTGGCAGGTGCCACCTGCACTATACTAACGTTCTTTTTGTTCCGCTGACAACGTTGGAAGAGGATTTATGCCATTCCTGTTTTTTCATTAAAGAACTCTGTTTTCTGTTAAAACCGCTTTTGGGTCTTCACTCAAGTTCATAACAGTACCAGCGTAGTGAACTGATGATAGCTTTAGCTGTAAGCTAAACAGAAAAGTTAACCTACAAAGCTGGAAGCTACCAGTATCTTCTTGCATTGTAAAGTGTTCTAGCATGTATGGACATTGTTTTTTGCGAACAGTCATTTACAGTTTAAACATTTCTACATGCCTTATTATTAACTTCTGTGTAACATGAGTGGAAGCTAACATGATGCATCCCAGACTCTATAAGGGGGACATTTGCTTCGCAGATAGACAGAGTTGATTTTTGAGACGCATTTGACACAAATGTTCTAGTATAAAAAAAGTACAGAAGGTTCGGTATACCTTGCAAAACTAAAACACACAATGAATAAGTAGTGAAATACTTGTGTTGATAAGGTCTTTGAGATGGCCTAATAATTTGCGTTTACTTGATAGCTACCGACACAAATAGCTAGCTAGAACAGTGTTAATAAGATAAATTCATTAAAAAGATTAAAAGAGTAGGCTAGGCTGCTGATGACGATGGTGCTGTGAGTGTCGTCAGACATATATTTTTAAGTCAATCCACATGATTGGGAAGTTATTTTGGAATAATTGGATAATTCGTTTCGATGATTATGGTATGCACACGTGACAATTAGTTCACACATGATGTGAGAATGTGCTATATCGCCCTCTTGACGTGGGATGATCAAAATGCAGAGTAGAAAGAACTCAAACAAAATGCAAGGCCCTATGCATGGTGCATGAGTAGGCAAAAGTTTTTGTTTTTTTGCAATCGCCATTTTGCACCATATAGAAGGTCAACACAGTCAACACAAATTCTCCCAAACTCACTGTGCATATTTTCCACAGACTAGTTGCCTAAATGTTTCACAAGTGTCCTGAGTTACATTATGTTTACTGGATATCCACATCCAAGCAAATTATTGTTTCATATTGTATGATGTCATATACTATTTTTTTACTCGAATATATGTATGTAAAATATGTAAATGTAATCAACATTATGTATGTCAAATGTAATCAACATCTTGTTGACTGTATATATATATTTACATTTACATTTAAGTCATTTAGCAGAGCGACTTACAAATTGGTGAATTCACCTTCTGACATCCAGTGGAACAGCCACTTTACAATAGTGCATCTAAATCATTAAGGGGGGGGGTTGAGAAGGATTACTTATCCTATCCTAGGTATTCCTTGAAGAGGTGGGGTTTCAGGTGTCTCCGGAAGGTGGTGATTGACTCCGCTGTCCTGGCGTCGTGAGGGAGTTTGTTCCACCATTGGGGGCCAGAGCAGCGAACAGTTTTGACTGGGCTGAGCGGGAACTGTACTTCCTCAATGGTAGGGAGGCGAGCAGGCCAGAGGTGGATGAACGCAGTGCCCTTGCTTGGGTGTAGGGCCTGATCAGAGCCTGGAGGTACTGCGGTGCAGTTCCCCTCACAGCTCCGTAGGCAAGCACCATGGTCTTGTAGCGGATGCGAGCTTCAACTGGAAGCCAGTGGAGGGAGCGGAGGAGCGGGGTGACGTGAGAGAACTTGGGAAGGTTGAACACCAGACGGGCTGCGGCGTTCTGGATGAGTTGTAGGGTTTAATGGCACAGGCAGGGAGCCCAGCCAACAGCGAGTTGCAGTAATCCAGACGGGAGATGACAAGTGCCTGGATTAGGACCTGCGCCGCTTCCTGTGTGAGGCAGGGTCGTACTCTCGCGGATGTTGTAGAGCATGAACCTACAGGAACGGGCCACCGCCATGATGTTGGTTGAGAACGACAGGGTGTTGTCCAGGATCACGCCAAGGTTCTTAGCGCTCTGGGAGGAGGACACAATGGAGTTGTCAACCGTGATGGCGAGATCATGGAACGGGCAGTCCTTCCCCGGGAGGAAGAGCAGCTCCGTCTTGCCGAGGTTCAGCTTGAGGTGGTGATCCGTCATCCACACTGATATGTCTGCCAGACATGCAGAGATGCGATTCGCCACCTGGTCATCAGAAGGGGAAAGGAGAAGATTAATTGTGTGTCGTCTGCATAGCAATGATAGGAGAGACCATGTGAGGTTATGACAGAGCCAAGTGACTTGGTGTATAGCGAGAATAGGAGAGGGCCTAGAACAGAGCCCTGGGGGACACCAGTGGTGAGCGCGTGGCGAGGAGACAGATTCTCGCCACGCCACCTGGTAGGAGCGACCTGTCAGGTAGGACGCAATCCAAGCGTGGGCCGCACCGGAGATGCCCAACTCGGAGAGGGTGGAGAGGAGGATCTGATGGTTCACAGTATCGAAGGCAGCCGATAGGTCTAGAAGGATGAGAGCAGAGAAGAGAGAGTTAGCTTTAGCAGTGCGGAGCGCCTCCGTGATACAGAGAAGAGCAGTCTCAGTTGAATGACTAGTCTTGAAACCTGACTGATTTGGATCAAGAAGGTCATTCTGAGAGAGATAGCGGGAGAGCTGGCCAAGGGACGGCACGTTCAAGAGTTTTGGAGAGAAAAGAAAGAAGGGATACTGGTCTGTAGTTGTTGACATCGGAGGGATCGAGTGTAAGTTTTTCAGAAGGGTGCAACTCTCGCTCTCTTGAAGACGGAAGGGACGTAGCCAGCGGTCAGGGATGAGTTGATGAGCGAGGTGAGGTAAGGGAGAAGGTCTCCGGAAATGGTCTGGAGAAGAGAGGAGGGGATAGGGTCAAGCGGGCAGGTTGTTGGGCGGCCGGCCGTCTGCAAGAAGCGAGATTTCATCTGGAGAGAGAGGGGAGAAAGAGGTCAGGCACAGGGGTAGGGCAGTGTGAGCAGAACCAGCGGTGTCATTTGACTTAGCAAGCGAGGATCGGATGTCGTCGACCTTCTTTTCCAAATGGTTGACGAAGTCATCTGCAGAGAGGGAGGAGGGGGGAGGGGGAGGAGGATTCAGGAGGGAGGAGAAGGTGGCAAAGAGCTTCCTAGGGTTAGAGGCAGATGCTTGGAATTTAGAGTGGTAGAAAGTGGCTTTAGCAGCAGAGACAGAGGAGGAAAATGTAGAGAGGAGGGAGTGAAAGGATGCCAGGTCCGCAGGGAGGCGAGTTTTCCTCCATTTCCGCTCGGCTGCCCGGAGCTCTGTTCTGTGAGCTCGCAATGAGTCATCGAGCCACGGAGCGGGAGGGAGGACCGAGCCGGCCTGGAGGATAGGGGACATAGAGAGTCAAAGGATGCAGAAAGGGAAGAGAGGAGGGTTGAGGAGGCAGAATCAGGAGATAGGTTGGAGAAGGTATGAGCAGAGGGAAGAGATGATAGGATGGAAGAGGAGAGAGTAGCGGGGGAGAGAGAGCGAAGGTTGGGACGGCGCGATACCATCCGAGTAGGGGCAGTGTGGGAAGTGTTGGATGAGAGCGAGAGGGAAAAGGATACAAGGTAGTAGTCGGAGACTTGGAGGGGAGTTGCAATGAGGTTAGTGGAAGAACAGCATCTAGTAAAGATGAGGTCGAGCGTATTGCCTGCCTTGTGAGTAGGGGGAAGGTGAGAGGGTGAGGTCAAAAGAGGAGAGGAGTGGAAAGAAGGAGGCAGAGAGGAATGAGTCAAAGGTAGACGTGGGGAGGTTAAAGTCGCCCAGGACTGTGAGAGTGAGCCGTCCTCAGGAAAGGAGCTTATCAAGGCATCAAGCTCATTGATGAACTCTCCGAGGGAACCTGGAGGCGATAAATGATAAGGATGTTAAGCTTGAAAGGGCTGGTAACTGTGACAGCATGGAATTCAAAGGGAGGCGATAGACAGATGGGTAAGGGGAGAGAGAGAATGACCACTTGGGAGAGATGAGGATCCCGGTGCCACCACCCCGCTGACCAGAAGCTCTCGGGTGTGCGAGAACACGTGGGCGGACGAAGAGAGAGCAGTAGGAGTAGCAGTGTTATCTGTGGTGATCCATGTTTCCGTCAGTGCCAAGAAGTCGAGGGACTGGAGGAGGCATAGGCTGAGATGAACTCTGCCTTGTTGGCCGCAGATCGGCAGTTCCAGAGGCTACCGGAGACCTGGAACTCCACGTGGTCGTGCGCTGGGACCACCAGATTAGGGTGGCTGCGGCCACGCGGTGTGGAGCGTTTGTATGGTCTGTGCAGAGAGGAGAGAACAGGGATAGATAGACACATAGTTGACAGGCTACAGAAGAGGCTACGCTAATGCAAAGGAGATTGGAATGACAAGTGGACTACACGTCTCGAATGTTCAGAAAGTTAAGCTTACGTAGCAAGAATCTTATTGACTAAAATGATTGAAATGATACAGTACTGCTGGAGTAGGCTAGCTGGTAGTGGCTGCGATGTTGACACTACACTAATCAAGTCGTTCCGTCGAGTGTAATAGTTTCTACAGTGCTGCTATTCGGGGGCTAGCTGGCTAGCTAGCAGGTTGATTGCGTTACGTTACCTTAAAAGAACGACAATAGCTGGCTAGCTAACCTATAAAATCGCTCTAGGCTACACAATTGTCTTAGATACAAAGACGGCTATGTAGCTAGCTAGCTACGATCAAACAAATCAAACCGTTGTACTGTAATAGTTTCTACAGTGCTGCTATTCGGGGGCTAGCTGGCTAGCTACGTTAAAAGAACGACAATAGCTGGCCAGCTAACCTAGAAAATCGCTCTAGACTACACAATTGCCTTAGATACAAAGACGGCTATGTAGCTGGCTAGCTACGATCAAACAAATCAAACCGTTGTACTGTAATGAAGTGAAATGAAAAAGTGATACTACCTGTGGAGCGACGCGGAATGTTGACCGGGTAGTTGAAGTTCAATTCGGTAGAGGTTGGCTAGCTGTTGGCTAGCTAGCTAGCAGCATCTCCTACGTTAAGGAAGACAAATAGCTGGCTAGCTAACCTCGGTAAATTAAGATAATCACTCTAAGTCTACACACTAAACTACACAATTATCTTGGATACGAAGACAGCGAAGACAACTATGTAGCTAGCTGACACTACGCTAATCGAGTCGTTCAGTTGAGTGTAATAGTTTCTACAGTGCTGGTGGACAGTGGATGTTAGCTAGCTGCTTAGCTAGCTGCTGGGCAGATACGTTAGGACGACGAAATACGATAATTATGCAATTATCTTTGATACAAAGACGGCTATGTAGCTAGCTAAGAAGAAATTGCAAGATTAGACAAATCAAACCGTTGTACTATAATGAAATGTAATGAAAAGTTATACTACCTGCGGACCGAGAGTGTAGATGCGACCGCTCGCTGCAACCCGGAACCGGAA
>NW_027016201.1:0-10274 GCF_036934945.1 Oncorhynchus masou masou | reverse complement strand
CATCCTATGACCTATGGAAACCCAAATTGGTCTACACGGACAAGTTCTGGCCTGGTTTAGATCTTATCTGTCGGAAAGATATCAGTTTGTCTCTGTGGATGGTTTGTCCTCTGACAAATCAACTGTAAATTTCGGTGTTCCTCAAGGTTCCGTTTTAGGACCGCTGTTGTTTTCACTATATATTTTACCTCTTGGGGATGTTATTCGAAAACATAATGTTAACTTTCACTGCTATGCGGATGATACACAGCTGTACATTTCAATGAAACATGGTGAAGCCCCAAAATTGCCCTCGCTAGAAGCATGTGTTTCAGACATAAGGAAGTGGATGGCAGCAAACTTTCTACTTTTAAACTCGGATAAAACAGAGATGCTTGTTCTAGGTCCCAAGAAACAAAGAGATCTTCTGTTGAATCTGACAATTAATCTTAATGGTTGTACAGTCATCTCAAATAAAACTGTGAAGGACCTCGGCGTTACTCTGGACCCTGATCTCTCTTTTGAAGAACATATCAAGACCATTTCAAGGACAGCTTTTTTCCATCTACGTAACATTGCAAAAATCAGAAACTTTCTGTCCAAAAATGATGCAGAAAAATTAATCCATGCTTTTGTCACTTCTAGGTTAGACTACTGCAATGCTCTACTTTCCGGCTACCCGGATAAAGCACTAAATAAACTTCAGTTAGTGCTAAATACGGCTGCTAGAATCCTGACTAGAACCAAAAAATTTGATCATATTACTCCAGTGCTAGCCTCCCTACACTGGCTTCCTGTCAAAGCAAGGGCTGATTTCAAGGTTTTACTGCTAACCTACAAAGCATTGCATGGGCTTGCTCCTACCTATCTCTCTGATTTGGTCCTGCCGTACATACCTACACGTACGCTACGGTCACAAGACGCAGGCCTCCTAATTGTCCCTAGAATTTCTAAGCAAACAGCTGGAGGCAGGGCTTTCTCCTATAGAGCTCCATTTTTATGGAACGGTCTGCCTACCCATGTCAGAGACGCAAACTCGGTCTCAACCTTTAAGTCTTTACTGAAGACTCATCTCTTCAGTGGGTCATATGATTGAGTGTAGTCTGGCCCAGGAGTGGGAAGGTGAACGGAAAGGCTCTGGAGCAACGAACCACCCTTGCTGTCTCTGCCTGGCCGGTTCCCCTCTTTCCACTGGGATTCTCTGCCTCTAACCCTATTACAGGGGCTGAGTCACTGGCTTGCTGGGGCTCTCTCATGCCGTCCCTGGAGGGTGCGTCACCTGAGTGGGTTGATTCACTGATGTGGTCATCCTGTCTGGGTTGGCGCCCCCCCTTGGGTTGTGCCGTGGCGGAGATCTTTGCGGGCTATACTCAGCTTTGTCTCAGGATGGTAAGTTGGTGGTTGAAGATATCCCTCCAGTGGTGTGGGGGCTGTGCTTTGGCAAAGTGGGTGGGGTTATATCCTTCCTGTTTGGCCCTGTCCGGGGGTGTCCTCGGGTGGGGCCACAGTGTCTCCTGACCCCTCCTGTCTCAGCCTCCAGTATTTATGCTGCAGTAGTTTATGTGTCGGGGGCTGGGGTCAGTTTGTTATATCTGGAGTACTTCTCCTGTCCAATTCGGTGTCCTGTGTGAATCTAAGTGTGCGTTCTCTAATTCTCTCCTTCTCTCTCTCGGAGGACCTGAGCCCTAGGACCATGCCCCAGGACTACCTGACATGATGACTCCTTGCTGTCCCCAGTCCACCTGGCCGTGCTGCTGCTCCAGTTTCAACTGACCTGAGCCCTAGGACCATGCCCCAGGACTACTTGACATGATGACTCCTTGCTGTCCCCAGTCCACCTGGCCGTGCTGCTGCTCCAGTTTCAACTGTTCTGCCTTATTATTATTCGACCATGCTGGTCATTTATGAACATTTGAACATCTTGGCCATGTTCTGTTATAATCTCTACCCGGCACAGCCAGAAGAGGACTGGCCACCCCACATAGCCTGGTTCCTCTCTAGGTTTCTTCCTAGGTTTTGGCTTTTCTAGGGAGTTTTCCTAGCCACCGTGCTTCTACACCTGCATTGCTTGCTGTTTGGGGTTTTAGGCTGGGTTTCTGTACAGCACTTTGAGATATCAGCTGATGTACGAAGGGCTATATAAATAAATTTGATTTGATTTGATTTGACCACCATTCTTGTTTAGTGTTTAACGTATCGTAGACTTGTCAACAGAGATGTTAGCATGTTCCAGAGATTTCTGTAAGTCTTTAGCTGACACACTAGGATTCTTCTTAACCTCATTGATCATTCTGTGCTGTGCTCTTGCAGTCATCTTTGCAGGACGGACACTCCTAGGGAGAGTAGCAACAGTGCTGAACTTTCTCCATTTATAGACAATTTGTCTTACTGTGGACTGATGAACATCAAGGCCTTTAGAGATACTTGTGTAACCCAGCTTTATGCAAGTCAGCAATTCTTAAACTTTGCTCTTCTGAGATCTATTTTTGTTCGAGGTCCACATCAGGCAAAACTTCTTGTGAACAGCAAAGAAGAATTTTGTGGGTATTTTTTATAGAGCAAGGCAGCTCTGACCGACATCTCCAATCTCGTCTCATTGACTCCAGGATCGCTGACTCCTGACTCCAAAAGGGTGTAGACAGAGAAGGTGTGTGTAACAGGGTTGGATTAGGTTTCCACTTGTCTGTAAAGAAAGGTGTGTGTAACAGGGTTGGTTAGGTTTCCACTTGTCTGTAAAGAAAGGTGTGTGTAACAGGGTTGGTTAGGTTTCCACTTGTCTGTAAAGAAAGGTGTGTGTAACAGGGTTGGTTAGGTTTCCACTTGTCTGTAAAGAAAGGTGTGTGTAACAGGGTTGGTTAGGTTTCCACTTGTCTGTAAAGAAAGGTGTGTGTAACAGGGTTGGTTAGGTTTCCACTTGTCTGTAAAGAAAGGTGTGTGTAACAGGGTTGGTTAGGTTTCCACTTGTCTGTAAAGAAAGGTGTGTGTAACAGGGTTGGTTAGGTTTCCACTTGTCTGTAAAGAAAGGTGTGTGTAACAGGGTTGGTTAGGTTTCCACTTGTCTGTAAAGAAAGGTGTGTGTAACAGGGTTGGTTAGGTTTCCACTTGTCTGTAAAGAAAGGTGTGTGTAACAGGGTTGGTTAGGTTTCCACTTGTCTGTAAAGAAAGGTGTGTGTAACAGGGTTGGTTAGGTTTCCACTTGTCTGTAAAGAAAGGTGTGTGTAACAGGGTTGGTTAGGTTTCCACTTGTCTGTAAAGAAAGGTGTGTGTAACAGAGGTTTGGTTAGGTTTCCACTTGTCTGTAAAGAAAGGTGTGTGTAACAGGGTTGGTTAGGTTTCCACTTGTCTGTAAAGAAAGGTGTGTGTAACAGGGTTGGTTAGGTTTCCACTTGTCTGTAAAGAAAGGTGTGTGTAACAGGGTTGGTTAGGTTTCCACTTGTCTGTAAAGAAAGGTGTGTGTAACAGGGTTGGTTAGGTTTCCACTTGTCTGTAAAGAAAGGTGTGTGTAACAGGGTTGGTTAGGTTTCCACTTGTCTGTAAAGAAAGGTGTGTGTAACAGGGTTGGTTAGGTTTCCACTTGTCTGTAAAGAAAGGTGTGTGTAACAGGGTTGGTTAGGTTTCCACTTGTCTGTAAAGAAAGGTGTGTGTAACAGGGTTGGTTAGGTTTCCACTTGTCTGTAAAGAAAGGTGTGTGTAACAGGGTTGGTTAGGTTTCCACTTGTCTGTAAAGAAAGGTGTGTGTAACAGGGTTGGTTAGGTTTCCACTTGTCTGTAAAGAAAGGTGTGTGTAACAGGGTTGGTTAGGTTTCCACTTGTCTGTAAAGAAAGGTGTGTGTAACAGGGTTGGTTAGGTTTCCACTTGTCTGTAAAGAAAGGTGTGTGTAACAGGGTTGGTTAGGTTTCCACTTGTCTGTAAAGAAAGGTGTGTGTAACAGGGTTGGTTAGGTTTCCACTTGTCTGTAAAGAAAGGTGTGTGTAACAGGGTTGGTTAGGTTTCCACTTGTCTGTAAAGAAAGGTGTGTGTAACAGGGTTGGTTAGGTTTCCACTTGTCTGTAAAGAAAGGTGTGTGTAACAGGGTTGGTTAGGTTTCCACTTGTCTGTAAAGAAAGGTGTGTGTAACAGGGTTGGTTAGGTTTCCACTTGTCTGTAAAGAAAGGTGTGTGTAACAGGGTTGGTTAGGTTTCCACTTGTCTGTAAAGAAAGGTGTGTGTAACAGGGTTGGTTAGGTTTCCACTTGTCTGTAAAGAAAGGTGTGTGTAACAGGGTTGGTTAGGTTTCCACTTGTCTGTAAAGAAAGGTGTGTGTAACAGGGTTGGTTAGGTTTCCACTTGTCTGTAAAGAAAGGTGTGTGTAACAGGGTTGGTTAGGTTTCCACTTGTCTGTAAAGAAAGGTGTGTGTAACAGGGTTGGTTAGGTTTCCACTTGTCTGTAAAGAAAGGTGTGTGTAACAGGGTTGGTTAGGTTTCCACTTGTCTGTAAAGAAAGGTGTGTGTAACAGGGTTGGTTAGGTTTCCACTTGTCTGTAAAGAAAGGTGTGTGTAACAGGGTTGGTTAGGTTTCCACTTGTCTGTAAAGAAAGGTGTGTGTAACAGGGTTGGTTAGGTTTCCACTTGTCTGTAAAGAAAGGTGTGTGTAACAGGGTTGGTTAGGTTTCCACTTGTCTGTAAAGAAAGGTGTGTGTAACAGGGTTGGTTAGGTTTCCACTTGTCTGTAAAGAAAGGTGTGTGTAACAGGGTTGGTTAGGTTTCCACTTGTCTGTAAAGAAAGGTGTGTGTAACAGGGTTGGTTAGGTTTCCACTTGTCTGTAAAGAAAGGTGTGTTTAACAGGGTTGGTTAGGTTTCCACTTGTCTGTAAAGAAAGGTGTGTGTAACAGGGTTGGTTAGGTTTCCACTTGTCTGTAAAGAAAGGTGTGTGTAACAGGGTTGGTTAGGTTTCCACTTGTCTGTAAAGAAAGGTGTGTGTAACAGGGTTGGTTAGGTTTCCACTTGTCTGTAAAGAAAGGTGTGTGTAACAGGGTTGGTTAGGTTTCCACTTGTCTGTAAAGAAAGGTGTGTGTAACAGGGTTGGTTAGGTTTCCACTTGTCTGTAAAGAAAGGTGTGTGTAACAGGGTTGGTTAGGTTTCCACTTGTCTGTAAAGAAAGGTGTGTGTAACAGGGTTGGTTAGGTTTCCACTTGTCTGTAAAGAAAGGTGTGTGTAACAGGGTTGGTTAGGTTTCCACTTGTCTGTAAAGAAAGGTGTGTGTAACAGGGTTGGTTAGGTTTCCACTTGTCTGTAAAGAAAGGTGTGTGTAACAGGGTTGGTTAGGTTTCCACTTGTCTGTAAAGAAAGGTGTGTGTAACAGGGTTGGTTAGGTTTCCACTTGTCTGTAAAGAAAGGTGTGTGTAACAGGGTTGGTTAGGTTTCCACTTGTCTGTAAAGAAAGGTGTGTGTAACAGGGTTGGTTAGGTTTCCACTTGTCTGTAAAGAAAGGTGTGTGTAACAGGGTTGGTTAGGTTTCCACTTGTCTGTAAAGAAAGGTGTGTGTAACAGGGTTGGTTAGGTTTCCACTTGTCTGTAAAGAAAGGTGTGTGTAACAGGGTTGGTTAGGTTTCCACTTGTCTGTAAAGAAAGGTGTGTGTAACAGGGTTGGTTAGGTTTCCACTTGTCTGTAAAGAAAGGTGTGTGTAACAGGGTTGGTTAGGTTTCCACTTGTCTGTAAAGAAAGGTGTGTGTAACAGGGTTGGTTAGGTTTCCACTTGTCTGTAAAGAAAGGTGTGTGTAACAGGGTTGGTTAGGTTTCCACTTGTCTGTAAAGAAAGGTGTGTGTAACAGGGTTGGTTAGGTTTCCACTTGTCTGTAAAGAAAGGTGTGTGTAACAGGGTTGGTTAGGTTTCCACTTGTCTGTAAAGAAAGGTGTGTGTAACAGGGTTGGTTAGGTTTCCACTTGTCTGTAAAGAAAGGTGTGTGTAACAGGGTTGGTTAGGTTTCCACTTGTCTGTAAAGAAAGGTGTGTGTAACAGGGTTGGTTAGGTTTCCACTTGTCTGTAAAGAAAGGTGTGTGTAACAGGGTTGGTTAGGTTTCCACTTGTCTGTAAAGAAAGGTGTGTGTAACAGGGTTGGTTAGGTTTCCACTTGTCTGTAAAGAAAGGTGTGTGTAACAGGGTTGGTTAGGTTTCCACTTGTCTGTAAAGAAAGGTGTGTGTAACAGGGTTGGTTAGGTTTCCACTTGTCTGTAAAGAAAGGTGTGTGTAACAGGGTTGGTTAGGTTTCCACTTGTCTGTAAAGAAAGGTGTGTGTAACAGGGTTGGTTAGGTTTCCACTTGTCTGTAAAGAAAGGTGTGTGTAACAGGGTTGGTTAGGTTTCCACTTGTCTGTAAAGAAAGGTGTGTGTAACAGGGTTGGTTAGGTTTCCACTTGTCTGTAAAGAAAGGTGTGTGTAACAGGGTTGGTTAGGTTTCCACTTGTCTGTAAAGAAAGGTGTGTGTAACAGGGTTGGTTAGGTTTCCACTTGTCTGTAAAGAAAGGTGTGTGTAACAGGGTTGGTTAGGTTTCCACTTGTCTGTAAAGAAAGGTGTGTGTAACAGGGTTGGTTAGGTTTCCACTTGTCTGTAAAGAAAGGTGTGTGTAACAGGGTTGGTTAGGTTTCCACTTGTCTGTAAAGAAAGGTGTGTGTAACAGGGTTGGTTGGGTTTCCACTTGTCTGTAAAGAAAGGTGTGTGTAACAGGGTTGGTTAGGTTTCCACTTGTCTGTAAAGAAAGGTGTGTGTAACAGGGTTGGTTAGGTTTCCACTTGTCTGTAAAGAAAGGTGTGTGTAACAGGGTTGGTTAGGTTTCCACTTGTCTGTAAAGAAAGGTGTGTGTAACAGGGTTGGTTAGGTTTCCACTTGTCTGTAAAGAAAGTGTGTGTAACAGGGTTGGTTAGGTTTCCACTTGTCTGTAAAGAAAGGTGTGTGTAACAGGGTTGGTTAGGTTTCCACTTGTCTGTAAAGAAAGGTGTGTGTAACAGGGTTGGTTAGGTTTCCACTTGTCTGTAAAGAAAGGTGTGTGTAACAGGGTTGGTTAGGGTTTCCACTTGTCTGTAAAGAAAGGTGTGTGTAACAGGGTTGGTTAGGTTTCCACTTGTCTGTAAAGAAAGGTGTGTGTAACAGGGTTGGTTAGGTTTCCACTTGTCTGTAAAGAAAGGTGTGTGTAACAGGGTTGGTTAGGTTTCCACTTGTCTGTAAAGAAAGGTGTGTTAACAGGGTTGGTTAGGTTTCCACTTGTCTGTAAAGAAAGGTGTGTGTAACAGGGTTGGTTAGGTTTCCACTTGTCTGTAAAGAAAGGTGTGTGTAACAGGGTTGGTTAGGTTTCCACTTGTCTGTAAAGAAAGGTGTGTTAACAGGGTTGGTTAGGTTTCCACTTGTCTGCAAAGAAAGGTGTGTGTAACAGGGTTGGTTAGGTTTCCACTTGTCTGTAAAGAAAGGTGTGTGTAACAGGGTTGGTTAGGTTTCCACTTGTCTGTAAAGAAAGGTGTGTGTAACAGGGTTGGTTAGGTTTCCACTTGTCTGTAAAGAAAGGTGTGTGTAACAGGGTTGGTTAGGTTTCCACTTTGTCTGTAAAGAAAGGTGTGTGTAACAGGGTTGGTTAGGTTTCCACTTGTCTGTAAAGAAAGGTGTGTGTAACAGGGTTGGTTAGGTTTCCACTTGTCTGTCAAAGAAAGGTGTGTGTAACAGGGTTGGTTAGGTTTCCACTTGTCTGTAAAGAAAGGTGTGTGTAACAGGGTTGGTTAGGTTTCCACTTGTCTGTAAAGAAAGGTGTGTGTAACAGGGTTGGTTAGGTTTCCACTTGTCTGTAAAGAAAGGTGTGTGTAACAGGGTTGGTTAGGTTTCCACTTGTCTGTAAAAGAAAGGTGTGTGTAACAGGGTTGGTTAGGTTTCCACTTGTCTGTAAAGAAAGGTGTGTGTAACAGGGTTGGTTAGGTTTCCACTTGTCTGTAAAGAAAGGTGTGTGTAACAGGGTTGGTTAGGTTTCCACTTGTCTGTAAAGAAAGGTGTGTGTAACAGGGTTGGTTAGGTTTCCACTTGTCTGTAAAGAAAGGTGTGTGTAACAGGGTTGGTTAGGTTTCCACTTGTCTGTAAAGAAAGGTGTGTGTAACAGGGTTGGTTAGGTTTCCACTTGTCTGTAAAGAAAGGTGTGTGTAACAGGGTTGGTTAGGTTTCCACTTGTCTGTAAAGAAAGGTGTGTGTAACAGGGTTGGTTAGGTTTCCACTTGTCTGTAAAGAAAGGTGTGTGTAACAGGGTTGGTTAGGTTTCCACTTGTCTGTAAAGAAAGGTGTGTGTAACAGGGTTGGTTAGGTTTCCACTTGTCTGTAAAGAAAGGTGTGTGTAACAGGGTTGGTTAGGTTTCCACTTGTCTGTAAAGAAAGGTGTGTGTAACAGGGTTGGTTAGGTTTCCACTTGTCTGTAAAGAAAGGTGTGTGTAACAGGGTTGGTTAGGTTTCCACTTGTCTGTAAAGAAAGGTGTGTGTAACAGGGTTGGTTAGGTTTCCACTTGTCTGTAAAGAAAGGTGTGTGTAACAGGGTTGGTTAGGTTTCCACTTGTCTGTAAAGAAAGGTGTGTGTAACAGGGTTGGTTAGGTTTCCACTTGTCTGTAAAGAAAGGTGTGTAACAGGGTTGGTTAGGTTTCCACTTGTCTGTAAAGAAAGGTGTGTGTAACAGGGTTGGTTAGGTTTCCACTTGTCTGTAAAGAAAGGTGTGTGTAACAGGGTTGGTTAGGTTTCCACTTGTCTGTAAAGAAAGGTGTGTTTAACAGGGTTGGTTAGGTTTCCACTTGTCTGTAAAGAAAGGTGTGTGTAACAGGGTTGGTTAGGTTTCCACTTGTCTGTAAAGAAAGGTGTGTGTAACAGGGTTGGTTAGGTTTCCACTTGTCTGTAAAGAAAGGTGTGTGTAACAGGGTTGGTTAGGTTTCCACTTGTCTGTAAAGAAAGGTGTGTGTAACAGGGTTGGTTAGGTTTCCACTTGTCTGTAAAGAAAGGTGGTGTAAACAGGGTTGGTTAGGTTTCCACTTGTCTGTAAAGAAAGGTGTGTGTAACAGGGTTGGTTAGGTTTCCACTTGTCTGTAAAGAAAGGTGTGTTAACAGGGTTGGTTAGGTTTCCACTCTGTCTGTAAAGAAAGGTGTGTGTAACAGGGTTGGTTAGGTTTCCACTTGTCTGTAAAGGAAAGGTGTGTTTAACAGGGTTGGTTAGGTTTCCACTTGTCTGTAAAGAAAGGTGTGTAACAGGGTTGGTTAGGTTTCCACTTGTCTGTAAAGAAAGGTGTGTGTAACAGTGGTTGGTTAGGTTTCCACTTGTCTGTAAAGAAAGGTGTGTGTAACAGGGTTGGTTAGGTTTCCACTTCTGTCTGTAAAGAAAGGGTGTGTGTAACAGGGTTGGTTAGGTTTCCACTTGTCTGTAAAAAGAAAGGTGTGTGTAAGCAGGGTTGGTTAGGTTTCCACTTGTCTGTAAAGAAAGGTGTGTGTAACAGGGTTGGTTAGGTTTCCACTTGTCTGTAAAGAAAGGTGTGTTGTGACAGGGGTTGTGTCAGGGTTTCCACTTGTCTGTAAAAGAAAGGTGTGTGTAACAGGGTTGGTTAGGTTTCCACTTGTCTGTAAAAGAAAGGTGTGTGTAACAGGGGTTGGTTAGGTTTCCACTTCTTGTCTCGTAAAAGAAAGGTGTGTGTAACAGGGTTGGTTAGGTTTCCACTTGTCTGTAAAGAAAGGTGTGTGTACAGGGTTGGCTAGGCTTCCACTCTTGTCTGTAAAGAAAGGTGTGTGCAACAGGGTTGGCCAGGTCTCACTCTCGTCTGTAATGAAAGGTGTGTTTAACAGGGTTGGTTAGTTTTCCACTTGTCTGTAAAGAAAGGTGTGTTTAATGATTAAAGCATTCTTATTTGTTGGTTCAATTCCGGCGACAATAAGGTGAGAGTTGCGAGTCGGCCCCGCTTTTGACGATAGGTGGAGATCCGAATGTCAGGTCTTCTCCCAGTATGAAAATGTGCGTGCAGGGGGTACGTCACGTTCTGAATACTGTTTTCTATTTTCTATTTTAAGCAAATGTGTACAAGCTTTCCTTGCTGTAACGCTACCGATTTGTGCCGATGTGTGGGTATGTGGTACCTGTTAGATTGAGGAGCTTTTCTGGGATGTGCTTCGGCATATAAGATTGCTGTAAATAAGTGTGTTAGCTTTCAGCATACACCGACGTAATGGTCAGCGCATAAGCCCACCGCTAACACAGTTGTCTTCATGCCACAGGTGATTTTGACCAATGAAGCACCCATCAACGCCACTAAGCTCT
>NW_027016200.1:0-10280 GCF_036934945.1 Oncorhynchus masou masou | reverse complement strand
ACAGGGTAGGGGAGAATCCATGCATGTATGCACACATGCACATGCCGAGCCCCAGTGTGTTGGCAGAGTATATCTGACTCAGCCCCAGTGTGTTAGCAGTATATCAGCCGAGCCTCAGTGTGTTAGCAGTATATTGGCCTAGCCCCAGTGTGTTAGCAGTATATAAGCCTAGCCCCAGTGTGTTGGCAGCAGTATATGTTGGCAGCAGTATGTATCTGCCTCAGCCCCAGTGTGTTGGCAGCAGTATATGTTGGCAGCAGTATATCTGCCTAGCCCCAGTGTGTTAACAGTATATCAGCCTAGCCCCAGTGTGTTGGCAGCAGTATATCAGCCTAGCCCCAGTGTGTTAAGCATTATATCAGCCTAGCCCCAGTGTGTTAACATTATATCAGACTAGCCCCAGTGTGTTAACAGTATATCAGACTAGCCCCAGCGTGCTACTAGTATATCTGCCTAGCCCCAGTGTGTGTTAACAGTATATCAGACTAGCCACCGTGTGTTAACAGTATATCAGCCTAGCCCCAGTGTGTTAGCAGTATATCAGCCTAGCCCCAGTGTGTTAGCAGTATATCTGCCTAGCCCCAGTGTGTTAGCATTATATCAGCCTAGCCCCAGTGTGTTAACATTATATCAGCCTAGCCCCAGTGTGTTAGCAGTATATAAGCCTAGCCCCAGTGTGTTGGCAGGTATATCAGACTAGCCCCAGTGTTTTAGCAGTATATCAGCCTAGCCCCAGTGTGTTAGCAGTATATCATCCTAGCCCCAGTGTGTTAACAGTATATCAGCCTAGCCACAGTGTTTTAGCAGTATATCTGCCTAGCCACAGTGT
This sequence comes from Oncorhynchus masou masou, assembly GCF_036934945.1. Lineage (NCBI taxonomy): Eukaryota > Metazoa > Chordata > Actinopteri > Salmoniformes > Salmonidae > Oncorhynchus > Oncorhynchus masou. Next base: position 9,451 of record NW_027016200.1, on the reverse strand, counting down.
TTTAACAGTGTATCAGCCTAGCCCCAGTGTGTTAGCAGTATATCATCCTAGCCCCAGTGTGTTAGCAGTATATCATCCTAGCCCCAGTGTGTTAACAGTATATCAGCCTAGCCCCAGTGTGTTAGCAGTATATCAGCCTAGCCCCAGTGTGTTAGCAGTATATCATCCTAGCCCCAGTGTGTTAGCAGTATATCAGCCTAGCCCCAGTGTATTGTAGTATATCTGCCCTAGCCCCAGTGTGTTAACAGTGTATCAGACTAGCCCCAGTGTGTTAGCAGTATATCAGACTAGCCCCAGTGTGTTAGCAGTATATCAGACTAGCCCCAGTGTGTTAGCAGTATATCAGCCTAGCCCCAGTGTTTTGGCAGCAGTATATGTTGGCAGCAGTATATCTGCCTAGCCCCAGTGTGTTGGCAGCAGTATATGTTGGCAGCAGTGTATCTGCCTAGCCCCAGTGTGTTAGCAGTATATCTGCTTCAGCCCCAGTGTGTTGGCAGCAGTATATGTTGGCAGCAGCAGTGTATCTGCCTAGCCCCAGTGTGTTGGCAGCAGTATGTGTTGGCAGTATATCAGCCTAGCCCCAGTGTTTTGGCAGCAGTATATGTTGGCAGCAGTATATCTGCCTAGCCCTATGTTTTGGCAGCAGTATATGCTGGCAGCAGTATATCAGCCTAGCCCCAGTGTTTTGGCAGCAGTATATGTTGGCAGCAGTATATCTGCCTAGCCCCAGTGTTTTGGCAGTATATGTTGGCAGCAGTATATCTGCCTAGCCCCAGTGTGTTGGCAGCAGTATATGTTGGCAGCAGTATATCTGCCTAGCCCCAGTGTGTTGGCAGCAGTATATGTTGGCAGCAGTATATCTGCCTAGCCCCAGTGTGTTAGCAGTATCAGCCTAGCCCCAGTGTGTTTTAGCAGTATATCAGCCTAGCCCCAGTGTGTTAGCAGTATATCAGCCTAGCCCCAGTGTTAGCAGTATTTCAGCCCTAGCCCCAGTGTGTTTGGCAACCCAGTATATCTGCCTAGCCCCAGTGTGCTACTAGTATATCTGCCTAGCCCCAGTGTGTTAACAGTATATCAGACTAGCCCCAGTGTGTTAACAGTATTTCTGCCTAGCCCCAGTGTGTTAGCAGTATATCTGCCTAGCCCCAGTGTGTTAACAGTATATCAGACTAGCCCCAGTGTGTTAACAGTATTTCTGCCTAGCCCCAGTGTGTTAACAGTATATCAGACTAGCCCCAGTGTGTTAACAGTATTTCTGCCTAGCCCCAGTGTGTTAACAGTATATCAGACTAGCCCCAGTGTGTTAACAGTATATCAGCCTAGCCCCAGTGTGTTAGCAGTATATCAGCCTAGCCCCAGTGTGTTAACAGTATATCAGACTAGCCCCAGTGTTAGCAGCAGTATATCTGCATAGCCCCAGTGTGCTACTAGTATATCTGCCTGGCACAGTGTGTTAACAGTATATCAGACTAGCCCCAGTGTGTTAACAGTATTTCTGCCTAGCCCCAGTGTGTTAACAGTATATCAGACTAGCCCCAGTGTGTTAACAGTATATCAGCCTAGCCCCAGTGTGTTAGCAGTATATCAGCCTAGCCCCAGTGTGTTAACAGTATATCAGACTAGCCCCAGTGTGTTAGCAGCAGTATATCTGCCCAGCCCCAGTGTGTTAACAGTATATCAGCCTAGCCCCAGTGTGTTAGCAGCAGTATATCTGCCCTAGCCCCAGTGTGCTACTAGTATATCTGCCTAGCCCCAGTGTGTTAACAGTATATCAGACTAGCCCCAGTGTGTTAGCAGTATATCTGCCTAGCCCCAGTGTGCTACTAGTATATCTGCCTAGCCCCAGTGTGTTAACAGTATATCAGACTAGCCCAGTGTGTTAGCAGCAGCAGTATATCAGCCTAGCCCCAGTGTGCTACTAGTATATCTGCCCTAGCCCCAGTGTGTTAACAGTATATCAGACTAGCCCCAGTGTGTTAGCAGCAGTATATCAGCCTAGCCCCAGTGTGCTACTAGTATATCTGCCTAGCCCCAGTGTGTTAACAGTATATCAGACTAGCCCCAGTGTGTTGCTTGTAGTATATCAGCCTAGCCCCAGTGTGTTAACAGTATATCAGACTAGCCCCAGTGTGTTAGCAGTGTATATCTGCCTAACCCCAGCGTGTTAGCAGTATATTAGCCTAGCCCCAGTGTGTAAGCTAGCCCAAGTGTGTTAGCAGCAGTATTTCAGCCCTAGCCCCAGCGTGGTAGCAGTATATTAGCCTAGCCCCAGTGTGTTAGCTAGCCCAAGTGTGTTAGCAGCAGTATTTCAGCCTAGCCCCAGTGTTTTAGCAGTATATCAGCCTAGCCCCAGTGTGTTAGCAGTATATCTGCCTAGCCCCAGTGTGTTAACAGTATATCAGACTAGCCCCAGTGTGTTAGCAGCAGTATATCTGCCTAGCCCCAGCGTGTTAGCAGTATATTAGCCTAGCCCAGTGTTAGCTAGCCCAAGTGTGTTAGCAGCAGTATTTCAGCCTAGCCCCAGCGTGGTAGCAGTATATTAGCCTAGCCCCAGTGTGTTAGCTAGCCCAAGTGTGTTAGCAGCAGTATTTCAGCCTAGCCCCAGTGTTTTAGCAGTATATCAGCCTAGCCCCAGTGTGTTAGCAGTATATCTGCCTAGCCCCAGTGTGTTAACAGTATATCAGCCTAGCCCCAGTGTGTTAGCAGTATATCTGCCTAGCCCCAGTGTGCTACTAGTATATCAGCCTAGCCCCCAGTGTGTTAACAGTATATCTGCCTAGCCCCAGTGTGCTACTAGTATATCAGCCTAGCCACAGTGTTTTAGCAGCAGTATATAAGCCTAGCCACAGTGTTTTAGCAGTATATCAGCCTAGCCACAGTGTTTTAGCAGTATATCAGCCTAGCCACAGTGTTTTAGCAGCAGTATATAAGCCTAGCCCCAGTGTGTTAGCAGCAGTATATCAGCCTAGCCCCAGTGTGTTAGCAGCAGTATATAAGCCTAGCCCCAGTGTGTTAGCAGCAGTATATAAGCCTAGCCCCAGTGTGTTAACAGCAGTATATAAGCCTAGCCCCAGTGTGTTAGCAGCAGTATATAAGCCTAGCCCCAGTGTGTTAGCAGCAGTATATCAGCCTAGCCCCAGTGTGTTAACAGTATATCAGCCTAGCCACAGTGTTTTAGCAGTATATCAGCCTAGCCCCAGTGTGTTAACAGTATATCAGCCTAGCCACAGTGTTTTAGCAGCAGTATATAAGCCTAGCCCCAGTGTGTTAGCAGCAGTATTTCAGCCTAGCCCCAGTGTGTTAACAGTATATCAGCCTAGCCACAGTGTTTTAGCAGTATATCAGACTAGCCCCAGTGTGTTAGCAGCAGTATATCTGCCTAGCCCCAGTGTGTTAACAGTATATCAGACTAGCCCCAGTGTGTTAACAGTATATCAGACTAGCCCCAGTGTGTTAGCAGCAGTATATCAGACTAGCCCCAGTGTGTTAGCAGCAGTATATCTGCCTAGCCCCAGTGTGTTAACAGTATATCAGCCTAGCCCCAGTGTTGTTAGCAGTATATCAGCCTAGCCACAGTGTTTTAACAGTATATCAGACTAGCCCCAGTGTGTTAGCAGCAGTATATCAGCCTAGCCCCAGTGTGTTAACAGTATATCAGACTAGCCACAGTGTTTTAGCAGTATATCTGCCTAGCCCCAGTGTGCTACTATTATATCAGCCTAGCCCCAGTGTGTTAACAGTGTATCAGCCTAGCCCCAGTGTGTTAACAGTATATCAGCCTAGCCACAGTGTTTCAGCAGTGTATCTGCCTAGCCCCAGTGTGTTAACAGTATATCAACCTAGCCACAGTGTGTTAACAGTATATCAGCCTAGCCACAGTGTTTTAGCAGTATATCAGCCTAGCCCCAGTGTGTTAACAGTGTATCTGCCTAGCCACAGTGTGTTAACAGTATATCTGCCTAGCCACAGTGTTTTAGCAGTATATCAGCCTAGCCCCAGTGTGTTAGCAGCAGTATATCAGCCTAGCCCCAGTGTGTTAACAGTGTATCTGCCTAGCCACAGTGTTTTAGCAGTATATCAGCCTAGCCACAGTGTTTTAGCAGTATATCTGCCTAGCCCCAGTGTGTTAACAGTGTATCTGCCTAGCCACAGTGTTTTAGCAGTATATCAGCCTAGCCACAGTGTTTTAGCAGTATATCTGCCTAGCCCCAGTGTGTTAACAGTGTATCTGCCTAGCCACAGTGTTTTAGCAGTATATCAGCCTAGCCACAGTGTTTTAGCAGTATATCTGCCTAGCCACAGTGTTTTAGCAGTATATCTGCCTAGCCACAGTGTTTTAGCAGTATATCAGCCTAGCCACAGTGTTTTAGCAGTATATCAGCCTAGCCACAGTGTTTTAGCAGTATATCAGCCTAGCCACAGTGTTTTAGCAGTATATCTGCCTAGCCACAGTGTTTTTAGCAGTATATCTGCCTAGCCACAGTGTTTTAGCAGTATATCTGCCTAGCCACAGTGTTTTAGCAGTATATCTGCCTAGCCACAGTGTTTTAGCAGTATATCAGCCTAGCCACAGTGTTTTAGCAGTATATCAGCCTAGCCACAGTGTTTTAGCAGTATATCTGCCTAGCCCCAGTGTGTTAACAGTGTATCTGCCTAGCCACAGTGTTTTAGCAGTATATCAGCCTAGCCACAGTGTTTTAGCAGTATATCTGCCTAGCCCCAGTGTGTTAACAGTGTATCTGCCCTAGCCACAGTGTTTTAGCAGTATATCAGCCTAGCCACAGTGTTTTAGCAGTATATCTGCCTAGCCACAGTGTTTTAGCAGTATATCTGCCTAGCCCCCAGTGTTTTAGCAGTATATCTGCCTAGCCCCAGTGTTTTAGCAGTATATCAAGCCTAGCACAGTGTTTTAGCAGTATATCTGCCTAGCCCCAGTGTTTTAGCAGTATATCTGCCTAGCCCCAGTGTTTTAGCAGTATATCAGCCTAGCCACAGTGTTTTAGCAGTATATCTGCCTAGCCACAGTGTTTTAGCAGTATATCAGCCTAGCCACAGTGTTTTAGCAGTATATCTGCCTAGCCACAGTGTTTTAGCAGTATATCAGCCTAGCCACAGTGTTTTAGCAGTATATCAGCCTAGCCACAGTGTTTTAGCAGTATATCTGCCTAGCCCCAGTGTGTTAACAGTGTATCTGCCTAGCCACAGTGTTTTAGCAGTATATCAGCCTAGCCACAGTGTTTTAGCAGTATATCTGCCTAGCCCCAGTGTGTTAACAGTGTATCTGCCTAGCCACAGTGTTTTAGCAGTATATCAGCCTAGCCACAGTGTTTTAGCAGTATATCTGCCTAGCCACAGTGTTTTAGCAGTATATCTGCCTAGCCCCAGTGTGTTAACAGTGTATCTGCCTAGCCACAGTGTTTTAGCAGTATATCAGCCTAGCCACAGTGTTTTAGCAGTATATCTGCCTAGCCCCAGTGTGTTAACAGTGTATCTGCCTAGCCACAGTGTTTTAGCAGTATATCAGCCTAGCCACAGTGTTTTAGCAGTATATCTGCCTAGCCCCAGTGTGTTAACAGTATATCAGCCTAGCCACAGTGTTTTAGCAGTATATCAGCCTAGCCACAGTGTTTTAGCAGTATATCTGCCTAGCCCCAGTGTGTTGGCAGCAGTATATCTGCCTAGCCCCAGCGTGTTAGCAGTATATTAGCCTAGCCCCAGTGTGTTAGCTAGCCCAAGTGTGTTAGCAGCAGTATTTCAGCCTAGCCCCAGCGTGGTAGCAGTATATTAGCCTAGCCCCAGTGTGTTAGCTAGCCCAAGTGTGTTAGCAGCAGTATTTCAGCCTAGCCCCAGTGTTTTAGCAGTATATCAGCCTAGCCCCAGTGTGTTAGCAGTATATCTGCCTAGCCCCAGTGTGTTAGCAGTATATCTGCCTAGCCCCAGTGTTTTAGCAGTATATCAGCCTAGCCCAAGTGTGTTAGCAGCAGTATTTCAGCCTAGCCCCAGTGTTTTAGCAGTATATCAGCCTAGCCACAGTGTTTTAGCAGTATATCAGCCTAGCCACAGTGTTTTAGCATTATATCAGCCTAGCCACAGTGTTTTAGCAGTATATCAGCCTAGCCCAAGTGTGTTAGCAGCAGTATTTCAGCCTAGCCTCAGTGTTTTAGCATTATATCAGCCTAGCCACAGTGTTTTAGCAGTATATCAGCCTAGCCCAAGTGTGTAGCAGCAGTATTTCAGCCTAGCCCCAGTGTTTTAGCAGTGTATCAGCCTAGCCCCAGTGTTTTAGCAGTATATCAGCCTAGCCACAGTGTTTTAGCAGTATATCAGCCTACCCCAGTGTTTTAGCAGTATATCAGCCTAGCCCCAGTGTTTTAGCAGTATATCAGCCTAGCCCCAGTGTTTTAGCAGTATATCAGCCTAGCCCCAGTGTTTTAGCAGTATATCAGCCTAGCCCCAGTGTATTATCAGTATATCTGCCTAGCCACAGTGTTTTAGCAGTATATCAGCCTAGCCCCAGTGTATTATCAGTATATCTGCCTAGCCCCAGTGTTTTAGCAGTATATCTGCCTAGCCCCAGTGTTTTAGCAGACTAGCCCCAGTGTGTTAGCAGTAGTATATCTGCCTAGCCCCAGTGTATTATCAGTATATCTGCCTAGCCCCAGTGTTTTAGCAGTATATTAGCCTAGCCCCAGTGTGTTAGCAGTAGTATATCTGCCTAGCCCCAGCGTTTTAGCAGTATATTAGCCTAGCCCCAGTGTGTTAGCTAGCCCAAGTGTGTTAGCAGTATATCAGCCTAGCTCCAGTTTATTATCAGTATATCTGCCTAGCCCCAGTGTGTTGGCAGCAGTATATGTTGGCAGCAGTATATCTGCCTTGCCCCAGTGTGTTAGCAGTATATCTGCCTATCCCCAGTGTGTGAGCAGTATATCTGCCGAGCCCCAATGTGTTGGCAGCAGTATATGTTGGCAGCAGTATATCTGCCTTGCCCCAGTGTGTTAGCAGTATATCTGACTACGCCAGTGTGTTAGCAGCAGTTTATCTATTTTTTTTTTTACCGTTATTTAACCAGGCAAGTTAAGAACAAATTCTTATTTTCAATGACGGCCTAGGAACAGTGGGTTAACTGCCTGTTCAGGGGCAGAACGACAGATTTGTACCTTGTCAGCTCGGGGGTTTGAACTTCCGGCTACTCGTCCAACGCTCTAACCACTAGGCTACCCTGCCTAGCCCCAGTGTGTTAGCAGTATATCTGCAAAGCCCCAGTGAGTGTGTTAGCAGTATATCTGACTAGCCCCGGTGTGTTAGCAGCAGTATTTCAGCCTTGCCCCAGTGTGTTAGCAGTATATCTGCAAAGCCCCAGTGAGTGTGTTAGCAGTATATCAATCTAGCCCCAGTGTGTTAGCAGTATATCTGACTAGCCCCAGTGAGTGTGTTAGCAGTATATCAATCTAGCCCCAGTGTGTTAGCAGTATATCTGACTAGCCCCAGTGTGTTAGCAGCATATCTGTCTAGCCCCCGTTTGTTAGCAGTATATCAGCCCCAGTGTGTTAGCAGTATATCTGCAAAGCCCCAGTGAGTGTGTTAGCAGTATATCAATCTAGCCCCTGTGTGTTAGCAGTATATCAATCTAGCCCCAGTGTGTTAGGCATATCTGTCTAGCCCCGCTTGTTAGCAGTATATCAGCCCCAGTGTGTTAGCAGTATATCTGCAAAGCCCCAGTGAGTGTGTTAGCAGTATATCAATCTAGCCCCTGTGTGTTAGCAGTATATCTGCCTAGCCCCAGTGTGTTAGCAGTATATCTGACTAGCCCCAGTGTGTTAGCAGTATATCTGACTAGCCCCACGTTTGTAAACAGTATATCTGCCCCAGTGTGTTAGCAGTATATCTGACTAGCCCCAGTGTGTTAGCAGTATATCTGCCTAGCCCCCACGTTGTTAGCAGTATATCTGCCGAGTCCCAGTGTGTTGGCAGTATATCAGCCTTTTCCCCAGTGTGTGAGGAGTATATCTGCCTAGCCCCAGTGTCTTAGCAGTTTATTTGCCTAGTCCCAGTGTGTTAGCAGCAGTATAACTGCCTAGCCCCAGTGTGTTAGCAGTATATCAGCCAAGCCCCAGTGTCTTAGAGTTTATTTGCTTAGCCCCAGTGTGTTAGCAGTATATCAGCCCCAGTGTGTTAGCAGTATATCATCCTAGCCCCAGTGTGTTAGCAGTATTTCTGCCTAGCCCCAGTGTGTTAGCAGTATTTCTGCATAGCCCCAGTGTGTTAGCAGTATATCAACCTAGCCCCAGTGTGTTAGCAGTATATCAGCCTAGCCCCAGTGTGTTAGCAGGTACTTCTGCCTAGCCCCAGTGTGTTAGCAGTATATCAGCCTAGCCCCAGTGTGTTAGCAGTATTTCTGCCTAGCCCCAGTGTTAGCAGTATATCAGCCCCAGTGTGTTAGCAGTATTTCTGCCTAGCCCCAGTGTGTTAGCAGTATATCTGCCGAGCCCCAATGTGTTGGCAGCAGTATATGTTGGCAGCAGTATATCTGCCTTGCCCCAGTGTGTTAGCAGTATATCTGACTAGCGCCAGTGTGTTAGCAGCAGTTTATCTATTTTTTTTTTACCTTTATTTAACCAGGCAAGTTAAGAACAAATTCTATTTTCAATGACGGCCTAGGAACAGTGGGTTAACTGCCTGTTCAGGGCAGAACGACAGATTTGTACCTTGTCAGCTCGGGGCCTAACTTCCGGTTACTCAGTCTAACGCTCTAACCACTAGGCTGGGCCCTGCTCTTAGCCCCAGTGTTAGCAGTATATCTGCAAAGCCCTGAGGAGTGTGTTAGCAGTATATCTTGACTAGCCCCGGTGTGTTAGCAGCAGTATTTCAGCCTTGCCCCAGTGTGTTAGCAGTATATCTGCAAAGCCCCAGTGAGTGTGTTAGCAGTATATCAATTAGCCCCAGTGTGTTAGCAGTATATCTGACTAGCCCCAGTGAGTGTGTTAGCAGTATATCAATCTAGCCCCAGTGTGTTAGCAGTATATCTGACTAGCCCCAGTGTGTTAGCAGCATATCTGTCTAGCCCCGTTTGTTAGCAGTATATCAGCCCCAGTGTGTTAGCAGTATATCTGCAAAGCCCCAGTGAGTGTGTTAGCAGTATATCAATCTAGCCCCTGTGTGTTAGCAGTATATCAATCTAGCCCCAGTGTGTTAGCAGCATATCTGTCTAGCCCCAGTGTGTTAGCAGTATATCTGACTAGCCCCGTTTGTAAGCAGTATATCAGCCCCAGTGTGTTAGCAGTATATCTGACTAGCCCCAGTGTGTTAGCAGTATATCTGCCTAGCCCCGTTTGTTAGCAGTATATCTGCCGAGTCCCAGTGTGTTGGCAGTATATCAGCCTTTCCCCAGTGTGTGAGGAGTATATCTGCCTAGCCCCAGTGTCTTAGCAGTTTATTTGCCTAGTCCCAGTGT
>NW_027016199.1:0-10282 GCF_036934945.1 Oncorhynchus masou masou | reverse complement strand
ATACCTTAAGGGAACATTTCGACAATCACCGTATAGTTAGTGAGAAAGTCCCTATTGGAACTGTACGGTCCCTTACTAGACGTCCGAAAACATTTTAGAAATTCAGGGACGGCGTCGGGCCGAGCGGTAGGGCCAGACCTACCGGGAAGTCATCAAATGAACTTTGTCGGACATTCGGTTTTCGTTTAATAAAATAAACAAATTTTAGCCCATTTTTGCGCAATGCCGAAATATCCCACAAGAGGGCATAAGCAATCATATTGCTATTGGACAAAACATCACGAATCACGACGTGCCATATCTCGGAAACCGAAAATATTTCGAAGCCGAAACTTGGTGAGCGTAGGTTTGGCATTATGGGAAGATGGCCCCGAACAAGATGGCGTCTAGGCCTCAACGGTTTTTGAGTTATGGCCATATTTCTGGGATTAAAGGTCCAAAATGAAAATAGAGAAAAGATTTTTTCACTTCACGTCAAAGTCAAGGAGCCTCCGGTGTCAATAAAAAAAAATCGGCCATTTATCTATCGTCATTTACGAAATCGTACGTTGACCAGATCGTGATGTTCAGATATAGGTGTTTTTTTTTTCAACGGTTACAGATCCAGTTGCAGGGTGTTCATACGAGTATTTTTAAAATGTGCTGCGGAGCTCTGCGACATTTCTGTGATTTTCTATGATTTTCTGAAATAACACACACTCACTAAACCCTCCGTAAATAACTCAGTTCTTAACGTAAAGACTTAAAACTCAGGATTCTGTAAAGGCATACCCCAATGAGGATATGAGTTTATTTATAGCTTCCTGTGCCAACCGGAAGTGCCATAATTGGTGTCTCAGGGGCTGTTTGGAAGGGTTAAAAAAATCAGATCTGTCCAAAACTTCATATGTGTGATTAGACAACCCCCATGAACTGTAAATCAGTCATTTTTCCCAACAGATGTCAAAGAAAAGCTCTCACACACACACACAGCAAGGATGGAGTGACAAAGCGTGGTGTTTAAAGACACAGAGAGCAGGCAATGGCATAAACATAATCCCAAGGCCGTGCCGAGTCCAACGAGGTGCCCCTCTTGACCGTAGCTCACTCGGTCTGAGCGCATGGAAACCATGAGAAAAATAGGCCCACAATGAAGCCTGCACCACAATGTCATTGATTTTGGGTGACTTGGCGGCGGAACCGTTAGGTTAGAAGGGACAATTCAAACACAGGACTGTTCCTAAGGTCCTCCCGATCTGTGCAAGCCCAACCTTGACTGTGTGGCATTAACCTTTCACAGTTAAAAGAAGGTGTTTACAAAAAAAACAGTGTGCATTGACTTCTCTCCCCATAGGAATACATTGCCTGCTCCCTAAATACAACCTGGGGTCTTTATGGGTTATGAATGCTGTATGAACCTGTCTTCTATGACATTCCATCAGACCACTATGAGGTCTACCTGTGTCGATTCTAAGCTTCCTGGAGCAACCGGAAGTGGTTAAATTGACCCAAAAGGTATTTGGATGTACATCACCCTCGAAAGGTGCCGAGGCCTCTGCATTATTCAACCCTGTGTAGATCAGTCAATTCTCAGCCAAAGACTTAAAACTCAGGATTCCTGTGTTTCTATGTCAGTTAAGACATGTGTGTATTTATGGCTTCCTGTGCCAACCGGAAGTGCCATAATTGGTGACTCAGGGGCTGTTTGGAAGGGTTAAAAAAATCAGATCTGTCCAAAACTTCATATGTGTGATTAGACAACCCCATGAACTGTAAATCAGTCATTTTTCCCAACAGATGTCAAAGAAAAGCTCTCACACACCCACAGCAAGGATGGAGTGACAAAGCGTGGTGTTTAAAGACACAGAGAGCAGGCAATGGCATAAACATAATCCCAAGGCCGTGCCGGAGTCCAACAGGTGCCCAGCTGACCGTAGCTCGCTCGGTCTGAGCGCAGCGACCATGAGAAAAATAGGCCCACAATGAAGCCTGCACCACAATGTTATTTGATTTTGGGTGACAGCGGCGGAACCGTTAGGTTTAGAAGGACAATTCAAACACAGGACTGTTCCTAAGGTCCTCCCGATCTGTGCAAGCCTAACCTTGACTGTGTGGCATTAACCTTTCACAGATAAAAGAAGGTGTTTACAAAAAAACAGTGTGCATTGACTTCTCTCCCCATAGGAATACATTGCCTGCTCCCTAAATACAACCTGGGGTCTTTATGGGTTATGAATGCTGTATGAACCTGTCTTCTATGACATTCCATCAGACCACTATGAGGTCTACCTGTGTCGATTCTAAGCTTCCTGGAGCAACCGGAAGTGGTTAAATTGACCCAAAAGGTATTTGGATGTACATCACCTCGAAAGGTGCCAAGGCCTCTGCATTATTCAACCCTGTGTAGATCAGTCAATTCTCAACTTAAAGACTTAAAACTCAGGATTCCCTAGGTTTCTATGTCAGTCAAGACATGTGTGTATTTATAGCTTCCTGTGCCAACCGGAAGTGCCATAATTGGTGACTCAGGGGCTGTTTGGAAGGGTTAAAAAAATCAGATCTGTCCAAAACTTCATATGTGTGATTAGACAACCCCCATGAACTGTAAATCAGTCATTTTTCCCATAAAAATTCAAAGGAAAAATAAATCACACAGATACACAACTTGGATGGAGGGACGTATTGGGGTGTGTAGAGACTGACAGTGCCTCCAATAGTTAGCTTTGTTCGAGCTAAAAAAGAACCGTCAGACCTAGAGTTCCGAAACTTTAGAATCCTGTTCTAGACCTCAGGTAGATAGTGCGTGGTGAGTTACGGCGCTCTAGAATGTTCTCGGACCGAGAAACAGCGTCGAACATTTGCAATGACTTCAATTCATTTTGACCATTACGAAAATGGCGACATTTAGAAATGTCCCAGAGACACAAGACTAGGTGCATTGTGACCGTCTCGGCCCATAGAGACAGAACCCAACATCTCGGTCCGATAGCTCATTCAAGGACCCCGTAGCAGAGCATTGAAAAAGTGGATTTTCAGCACCAATTAGGCTTTTACTCGGACACCAAATGACCTATCGGGCCGAAACTCGGGATTAGGGGTCGCCTCACATAGGACTACACATAATGTCCGAACTGGCCCCGCAGCTAGAAAGTAACTATGTGTTTTATGGTTTTTTAATGTTTTGTACCGAAGGCCTTGTGAATTTTGGGCCAGCTCTGAAGTATGTTATACTTGGCTCCTAAATGAGTTGGGAAAAGTGGGTTTGGTGTCAGTTTGTATCAGTTTGGTGTCAGAATGATATCAAATTGACTGATGGACGGTGACTTGCAGGTGACTCTTGTCCATTAGCAATATGTTTAAGCGGTGAGGTACCATCACCAAAAGCGACATTCTGAAATCAACCCTAACGAGTGATGGAGAGGTACCAGAATCACTGCCAAGCCATCCCGAGTTCATCGGGCCAGTCAATTTGGCATTCCTGCACAAATTTTCAGTGACTTTGCAAAAGTAAGGAACATTTGCAATATGTTTTAACAGTGAGGTACCATCACCAAAAGCGACATTCTGAAATCAACCCAAACGAGCCATGGAGAGGTACCAGTATCACTGCCCAGCCATCCCGAGGTCATCGGGCCAGTCAATTTGGCATTCCTGCAAAAATTTTCAGTGACTTTGCAAAAGTAAGGAACATTTGCAATATGTTTTAACAGTGAGGTACCATCACCAAAAGCGACATTCTGAAATCAACCCAAACGAGCCATGGAGAGGTACCAGTATCACTGCCCAGACATCCCTATGTCATCGGGCCAGTCAATTTGGCATTCCTGCATGATTTTTATGGCATGACAAATTGGTGATGGTGACTGCCCAGTTAACCATATGGCAAATGCACAGTGACTTTGCAAAAGTGAGAAAACATGACCAAATGGACATTCTGAAATCAACACAAACAATGGCATGACCATAGTGTCCAGACTGTGCCGAGTCCAACGAGGTGCCCCGCTTGACCGTAGCTCGCTCGGTCTGAGCGCGGCGACCATGAGAAAAATAGGCCCAATATGAAGCCTTCACCAGTACGTCATTTGATTTTGGGTGACAGCGGCGGAACCGTTAGGTTTAGAAAGACAATTCAACCACAGGACTGTTCCTAAGGTCCTCCTGATCTGTCCAAGCCTATCCTTGACCGTGTGACATTAACCCTTCACAGTCAAAAGAAGGTGTTTACATAAAAACAGTGTTCATTGACTTCTCTCCCCATAGGAATATATTGGCTGCTCCACTAAATACAACCTGGAGTCTATATGGGTTATGAATGTTGTATGAACCTGTCTTTGGTACCAGTCCATCAGACCACTATAAGGTCTACCTGTGTCGATTCTAAGCTTCCTGGACCAACCGGAAGTGGTCCAAATCGCCCTAAAAGTGTATACCCATACACTGCCTGCAATTTGATGGACATAGTGCATTGAACCCTGTGTAAATCAGTCAGTTTTCATGGTAAAGACTTAAAACTCAGGATTCTCTAATGGAATACCCCAATGAGGATGTATGTTGAGTTACAGCTTCCTGTGCCAACCGGAAGTGCCATAATTGGTGTCTCATGGCCCACAATGAAGCCTGCACCACAATGTCATTTGATTTTGGGTGACAGCGGCGGAACCGTTAGGTTTAGAAGGACAATTCAAACACAGGACTGTTCCTAAGGTCCTCCCGATCTGTGCAAGCCTAACCTTGACTGTGTGGCATTAACCTTTCACAGTTAAAAGAAGGTGTTTACAAAAAAACAGTGTGCATTGACTTCTCTCCCCATAGGAATACATTGCCTGCTCCCCTAAATACAACCTGGGGTCTTTATGGGTTATGAATGCTGTATGAACCTGTCTTCTATGACATTCCATCAGACCACTATGAGGTCTACCTGTGTCGATTCTAAGCTTCCTGGAGCAACCGGAAGTGGTTAGATTGACCCAAAAGGTATTTGGATGTACATCACCTCGAAAGGTGCCGAGGCCTCTGCATTATTCAGCCCTGTGTAGATCAGTCAATTCTCAACTTAAAGACTTAAAACTCAGGATTCCCTAGGTTTCTATGTCAGTCAAGACATGTGTGTATTTATAGCTTCCTGTGCCAACCGGAAGTGCCATAATTGGTGACTCAGGGGCTAGAGACTGACAGTGCCTCCAATAGTTAGCTTTATTCGAGCTAAAGAACCGTCAGACCTAGAGTTCCGAAACTCTTTGGGAATCCTGTTCTGAACCTCAGGTAGATGAGTGCGTGGTAGGTGCAAGGCGCTCTAGAATGTTCTGGACGAGAAACAACTTGTCGAACATTGCAATGACTTCAATTCATTTTGACCATTACGAAAATGGCGACATTTAGAAAATACAGAGACACAAGACTGGAGTGCATTGTGACCGTCTCTCGGCCCATAGAGACAGAACCCAACATCTCGGTCCGATAGCTCATTCAGAGGACCCGTAGCAAGGCATTGAAAAAGTGGATTTTCAGCACCAATTAGGCTTTTACTCGGACACCAAATGACCTATCGGAGCCGAAACTCCGGGATTCGGGGTCGCCTCACATAGGACTACACATAATGTCCGAACTGGCCCCGCAGCTAGAAAACAACTATGTGTTTTATGGTTTTTAATGTTTTGTAGAAGCCTTGTGAATTTTGGGCCAGCTCTGAAGTATGTTATACTTGGCTCCTAAATGAGTTGGGAAAAGTGGGTTTGGTGTCAGTTTGTATCAGTTTGGTGTCAGAATGATATCAAATTGACTGATGGACAGTGACTTGCAGGTGACTCTTGTCCATTAGCAATATGTTTAAGCGGTGAGGTACCATCACCAAAAGCGACATTCTGAAATCAACCCAAACGAGCGATGGAGAGGTACCAGTATCACTGCCCAGACATCCCTATGTCATCGGGCCAGTCAATTTGGCATTCCTGCATGATTTTTATGGCATGACAAATTGGTAATGGTGACTGCCCAGTTAACCATATGGCAAATGCACAGTGACTTTGAAAGAGTGAGAAAAATCACCAAATGGACATTCTGGAATCAACCCTAACGAGTGATGGAGGTACCAGAATCACTGCCAAGCCATCCCGACTTCATCGGGCCAGTCAATTTGGCATTCCTGCACAAATTTTCAGTGACTTTGAAAAGTAAGGGAACATTTGCAATATGTTTTGAACAGTGAGGTACCATCACCAAAAGCGACATTCTGAAATCAACCCAAACGAGCCATGGAGAGGTACCAGTATCACTGCCCAGCCATCCCGAGGTCATCGGGCCAGTCAATTGGCATTCCTGCGTGAAATTTTCAGTGACATTTGCAAAAGTGAACATTTGCAATATGTTTTAACAGGTAAGTACCATCACCCAAGCGACATTCTGAAATCAACCCAAGCGACGTGGAGAGGTGCCAAGAATCACTGCCCAGCCATCAGGTTCATCGGGCCCAGTCAATTGGCATTTCCTGCATGATTTTTATGGCATGATCAGAATTGGTGATGGTAATCTTGGTCTTCCATATAACCAAATGCAGTGACTTTACCAAAAGTGAGAAAACATAAACAAATGGACATGATGAAATCAACACCACGAGTGATTGAAAGGAACAACAATCACTGCCCGGCCATCCCGAGTTCATCAGGCCAGTCAATTTTGCATTTCTGAAGGATTTTTGAGCATGTCAAATTTCTTATGACATTTGGCCCCCACAAAACATATGCCTTATGCACAAGCAAAAAAAAACAAAAACATTATAATAATAAAATATGACTAAAGTATGTTGATACAGTTCTTATACGTGTGTAACTGACACAAAATTCGAAAAAATTTCGAAAAACGGTCCAGAAAGCACTTTTTTAGGGGTGTGTGAAGTTTTTTTATGAAATTTAATAATTTTTGACTTTTGACTTCTGACTTCCTATGAAATCATATTGCAGATGGACAAAACACATGCAATATGCGCAAGTAAAAAAAAAAAAAAAAAAAAATTATGATAATAAAATATGACTAAAGTATGTTGATACAGTTCTTATACGTGTGTAACTGACACAAAATGCAAAAAAAATTTCGAAAAACGGTCCAGAAAGCACTTTTTTAGGGGTGTGTGAAGTTTTTTATGAAATTTAGAATTTTTGACTTTTGACTTCTGACTTCCTATGGAAATCATATTGCAAATGGACAAAACATATGCAATATGCGCAAATAAAATTTAAAAAAATTATGTTAATAAAATTGGACAAAAGTATTTTCATACAGTTCTTATACATGTGTAATTGTCAAAAGAGCAAAACTCATCTGACCACTTGACGCGATGTTATAGTTTTGGCTCATTTTTCAAAATAAAAGCCTGAAACTATGTCTAAAGACTGTTGACACCTTGGGGAAGCTATAGGAAAAGGAATCTGGTTCAAATCCCTCTACATGGAGCAAAGTGAGGGTATGGAACATGGAGTTTTCAAATAGAAGTCACTTTCTGCTTTGATTTTCCTCAGGGTTTCGCCTGCAATATCAGTTCTGTAATACTCACAGACAATATTTTGACAGTTTTGGAAACTTTACAGTGTTTTCTATCCAATACTAATAACAATATGCATATATTAGCAACTGAGACTGAGGAGCTGGCCATTTACAATGGGCACCTTTTCATCCAAGCTACTCAATACGGCCCCTGCAGCCATAAAAAGTTAATGTCAAGGGAATGCCTGACAGCTTGAAAGACGTTTTGGACACTACAGTGAAAATGGTTAACTTTGTAAAAGCAAGGCCCCTGAACTCTTGTGTATTTTCTGCACTATGCAATGATATGGCCAGCGATCATGTAACGCTTTTACAAAATACAGAAGCACGCTGGTTATCAAGGGGCAAAGTATTGACACATTTTTAAAAATTGAGAGACGAGCTTAAAGTTTTCTTTACTGATCATAATTTTCACTTGTCTGACGACGAGTTTCTCACACGACTGGCCTATATGGGTGATGTTTTTTTCTCGCCTGAATGATCTGAATCTAGGATTACAGGGACTCTCCGAAACTATTTTAAATGTGCGGGACAAAATTGAAGCTATGATTAAGAAGTTGGAGCTCTTCTCTGTCTGCAATAACAAGATTGGCAAATTTGCCACTGGCGCCCTGTGCTCTTCACAGGTTCACACTGAGCACATGTGACAGACGTGTCAGAGTCTGGAGACACCGTGGAGAACGTTCTGCTGCCTGCAACATCCTCCAGCATGACCGGTTTGGCGGTGGGTCCGTCATGGTGTGGGGTGGCATTTCTTTGGGGGCGCGCACAGCTCTCCATGTGCTCGCGAGAGGTAGCCTGACTGCCATTAGGTACCGAGATGAGATCCTCAGACCCCTTGTGAGACCATATGCTGGTGCGGTTGGCCCTGGGTTCCTCCTAATGCAAGACAATGCTAGACCTCATGTGGCTGGTGTGTCAGCAGTTCCTGCAAGAGGAAGGCATTGATGCTATGGACTGGCCTGCCCGTTCCCCAGACCTGAATCCAATTGAGCACATCTGGGACATCATGTCTCGCTCCATCCACCAACGCCACGTTGCACCACAGACTGTCCAGGAGTTGGCGGATGCTTTAGTCCAGATCTGGGAGGAGATCCCTCAGGAGACCATCCGCCACCTCATCAGGAGCATGCCCAGGCTTTGTAGGGAGGTCATACAGGCACGTGGAGGCCACACACACTACTGAGCCTAATTTTGACTTGCTTTAAGGACATTAAATCAAAGTTGGATCAGCCTGTAGTGTGGTTTTCCACTTTAATTTTGAGTGTGACTCCAAATCCAGACCTCCATGGGTTGATAAATTTGATTTCCATTGATCATTTTTGTGTGATTTTGTTGTCAGCACATTCAACTATGTAAAGAAAAAGGTATTTAATAAGAATATTTCATTCATTCACATCTAGGATGTGTTATTTTAGTGTTCCCTTTATTTCTTTGAGCAGTGTATATTTCAAACATTTCAAACATTTTGTGTATCAGGTTTACATTGGGGTTTTCAATGCATTCCTTCTAGTCAAGAGAATTTACATGTGTGCAACCAAAACCCGGGAGATTGAAATGTAAGAAAATGTAATTTGTGTATCCTTCAAGTTGCATCCTTTCGAACCTGTGAAAAACCCACTAAAACCAAATAAAAAGGCCCCACACCATAAATCAGTATTAACACCACTAACAAATATTCATAACAGGTGGATTGTGTGTGGGTACTGGTGTGTGTGGTAAAACATAGGGTAAATACAAACAAAATGGCCAGGCCTTAATTAAGGGAGCTCCCAAATTAAGTAAGAGCTGGATCTGGGTACCTTTAACTGCTCTCCCAAGGCACTTGCCTTAGGAAGCCTTTTAAAGGGAGAGATACAGAATCATTGATAAACATGAATAAAAAAACTTTGTAGCAGACATTCCATCAGTTGTATAAAGAATTATACTTCAGACACATCAGATGAATAGCACCTACTAAAGTAAACAATCCCAGAGCCCCTCTCTTGTAATCATTATCATTTTAGACCTGTTGCATTGACATACTGTACAAACTGTCCCTGGGACATAAACTTTGTCAAAATATTAAACCTGTTGTTTAACAAATCTGCTAGGACCTTCAAAAACTTGGTGCTGGCTTATCAGCTCAATATTCGGTACTAAAAACATTTACTTTTATCTACTTAAATTCTGGACAGATTATTGTTTTAGATGAAATAACCTTCTTACTTAAATCCCTTGTGCTACCAAAACTATAGAATTGAGAAATAAATTATAAAAAATGTGTCTTTTTCAATTATTGATACCCCTGTCCCAAATTTCCCCACTGTCTCTCTTACAGCCTGTTTGAGTTCAGTGTGTTCTGTGCGTACAGTGCGTACAGTGCGCCCAAAAACCAAATGGCTTGAACAGGAGAGCAGTGGGCCAGGCCTTGAAAAGTGAGCGGCCTCTAATTTAAATACACAGATCACTCTCAAACAACATTCTGCTTTTCCCCCTATTGCAAGGTTTAAAACAAAACAAAAAGTATAACTTTATCCATGTTGGAAAGCATTATTTTCATTTTAGTAATCCTTTCAAAAGTTACTCAAAATGTATTTCAAATTTCTGTTTGATATTCACCTTCTGCTTCAATATTTATTAAATGTTTATTATTTTAAGATTCATATAAACTCAGCAAAAAAATAAACATTGTCAACTGCGTTTACTTTCAGCAAACTTAACATGTGTAAATATTTGTATGAACATAACAAGATTCAACAACTGAGACATAAACTGAACAAGTTCC
>NW_027016198.1:0-10283 GCF_036934945.1 Oncorhynchus masou masou | reverse complement strand
TATATGGTGCTTTATGGTGCTTTATGGCGCTATATGGTGCTTTATGGCTGCTTTATGGCACTTATATGGTGTTATATGGATGCTTTATAGTGCTTATGAGGGAGCTTTATGGTGCTTATATGGTGCTTTATGGTGCTTTATGGCGCTATATGGTGCTTTATGGTGCTTTATGGCGCTATATGGTGCTTTATGGTGCTTTATGGCGCTATATGGTGCTTATATGGTGCTTTATGGCGCTATATGGTATGGCACTTTAATGGCGCTATATGGTGCTTTAAGGGGCTATATGGTGCTTTATGGTGCTTTATGGTGCTTTATGGCGCTATATGGTGCTTTATGGTTGCTTTATGGCGCTATATGGTGCTTTATGGCGCTTTATGGCGCTATATGGTGCTATATGGTGCTTTATGGTGCTTTATGCGCTATATGGTGCTTTATGGCGCTATATGGTGCTTTATGGTGCTTTATGGCGCTATATGGTAAGGCACTTTAAGGCGCTATATGGTGCTTTAAGGGGCTATATGGTGCTTTATGGTGCTTTATGGCGCTATATGGTGCTTTATGGTGCTTTATGGTACTATATGGTGCTTTATGGCGCTTTATGGCGCTATATGGTGTTATATGGTGCTTTATGGCTCTATATGGTGCTTTATGGTGCTTTAAGGCGCTATATGAGTATATGTGTTATATGGTTTTATATGGTGCTTTAAAGGCGCTATATATATAGTGCTTATATGGTGTTTATGGTGCTTTGTAGTGCTTTATGGTGCTTTATGGCGCTATATGGTGCTTTATGGTGCTTTATGGCGCTTTATATTGCGCGCTATTTGCTGGTGCTATATGGTGCTTTATGGCGCTTTATGGCGCTATATGGTAAGGCGCTTTTTGGCGCTACTTTATGATGGCGCTATATGGTAAGGCACTTTAAGGGCTATATGCTTTAATGGGCTATATGGTGCTTTATGGCACTATATGGTGCGTTATGGAGCTTATGGCACTATATGGTGTTATATGGTACTTTATGGCTCTGTATGGTGCTTTATGGTGCTTTAAGGCGTTATATGGTGTTATATGGTATTATATGGTTGTATATGGTGCTTTAAGGCTATATGGTGCTTTAAGGGGATATATGGTGCTTTATGATGCTTTATGGTGCTTTATGGCGCTATATGGTGCTTTATGTTGCTTTAAGGCGCTATATGGTGCTTTATGGTGCTTTATGGCGCTATATGGTGCTTTATGGCGCTTTATGGTAAGCTATGGTGCTTTAAGGCGCTATATGGTGCTTAATGTTGCTTTTAAGGCTTATATGGTGCTTTATGGTGCTTTATGGCGTTATATGGTGTTATATGGTATTATATGGTTGTATATGGTGCTTTAACATTTACATTTACTTTTAAGTCATTTAGCAGACGCTCTTATCCAGAGCGACTTACAAATTGGTGAATTCACCTTCTGACATCCAGGCGCTATATGGTACTTTAAGGCGCTATATGGTGCTTAATGGTGTTTTAAGGCGCTATATGGTGCTTTATGGTGCTTTATGGCGCTATATGGTGCTTTATGGTGCTTTATGATGCTATATGGTGCTTTATGGTGCTTCATGGCGCTATATGGTGCTTTATGGTGCTTTATGGCGCTTTATGTTGCTTTAAGGCGCTATATGGTGCTTTATGGCGCTTTATGGCACTATATGGTGCTTTATGGCGCTATATGGTGCTTTATGGTGCTTTATTGTGCTTTATGGTGCTTTATGGCGCAATATGGTGCTTTAAGGTGCTTTATGGTGCTTTTTGGCGCTATATGGTGCTTTATGGTGCTTTATGGCGCTATATGGCGCTATATGGTGCTTTATGGTGCTTTATGGCACTATATGGTGTTATATGGTGCTTTATGGTGCTGTATGGTATGGCACTTTATGGCGCTTTAAGGCGCTATATGGTGTTATATGGTGTTATATGGTGCTTTAAGGTGCTATATGGTGTTATATGGTATTATATGGTGCTTTAAGGTGCTATATGGTGTTATATGGTGTTATATGGTGTTATATGGTGCTTTATGGTGTTATATGGTGTTATATGGTGTTATATGGTGCTTTATGGCCCTTTATGGTGCTTTATGGTGCTTTAAGGCGCAATATGGTTCTTTATGGTGCTTTATGGCGCTATATGGTGCTTTATGGTGCTCTATGGCGCTATATGGTGCTTTATGGTGCTTTACGGTGCCAAATGGTGCTTTATGGTGCTTTATGGCGCTATATGGTAAGGCACATTAAGGCGCTATATGGTGCTTTATGGCGCTATATGGTGCTTTATGGCGCTATATGGTGCTTTATGGCGCTTTATGGCACTATATGGTGTTATATGGTTCTTTATGGTGCTATATGGTATGGCGCTATATGGCGCTTTTTAAGGCGCTATATGGTGTTATTATATGGTGTTATATGGTGCGGCGCTATATGGAGTAAGGTGCTTTATGGCGCTATATGGTGTTATATGGTGTTTTATGGCGCTATAAGGCGCTTTATGGAGTTATATGGTGTTTATATGGTGCTTTATGGCGCTATATGGTGCTTTATGGTGCTTTATGGTGCTTTATGTTGCTTTTAGGCGCTATATGGTGCTTTATGGTGCTTTATGGTGCTTATGGTGCTTTATGGTGCTTATGGCGCTTTATGTTGCTTTAAGGCTTTATGGTGCTTTATGGTGCTTATATGGTTTATGGTGCTTTATGGTGCTTTATGGTGCTTTATGGTGCTTTATGGGGCTATATGGCGCTTTATATGGTGCTTTTATTATGGTGCTTTATGGTAATGCACTTTATGGTGCTTTATGGTGCTTTAAGGGCTATATGGGGCTTTATGGTGCTTTATGGCGCTATATATGGTGCTTTTATGGTGCTTTATGGTGCTTTATTGTGCTTTTATGGCTCTGTATGGTGCTTTATGGTGCTTTTATGGCGCTATATGGTGCTTTATGCGCTATATGGTATGGTGCTTTATGGCGCTATATGGCGCTATATGGTATGGCGCTTTATGGCACTATGTGGCGCTTTACGGTGCTATCCCTGGCGTGGGTGTTTTGGCTCTGTGTGTACAGCATATTAAAGGGTGGTTACTGTGATAATGTGCTGCTGTGTATGACCCAAAAGCTTAGCAGTGAGATTGTATCAGTGTCTTAATTGCATGTTTAAAGGTCAGGCGCGGGGAGGGTGGCCTCCTCTCTACACACCGCTTACCCGCCACGCTATCTCCTCATCACTGCAATTACCACGGCAACCCCTGTTTGTTTGTTTGTCAGAATGCTGTATTAGTGTGTTTCTGGTGCTTTATGAGCGCTATATGGTGCTTTATGGTGCTTTATGGCGCTATATGGTGCTTTATGTTGCTTTAAGGCACTATATGGTGCTTTATGGCGCTTTATGGCACTATATGGTGCTTTATGGCGCTATATGGTGCTTTATAGCGCTTTATGGCACTATATGGTGTTATATGGTTCTTTATGGTGCTATATGGTATGGCGCTTTATGGCGCTTTAAGGCGCTATATGGTGTTATATGGTGTTATATGGTGCTTTAAGGCGCTATATGGAGTTATATGGTGTTATATGGTGCTTTATGGCGCTTTGTGGGGCTTTATGGTGCTCTATGGTGCTTTATGTTGCTTTTAGGCGCTATATGGTGCTTTATGGTGCTTTATGGTGCTTTATGGCGCTATATGGTGCTTTATGGCGCTATATGGTGCTTTATGGTGCTTTATGGCGCTATATGGTGCTTTATGGCTTTATGCGATATGGCGTATATGGTGCTTTATGGTGCTTTATGGCGCTATATGGTATGGCACTTTAAGGCGCTATATGGTGCTTTAAGGGGCTATATGGTGCTTTATGGTGCTTTATGGTGCTTTATGGCGCTATATGGTGCTTTATGTTGCTTTAAGGCGCTATATGGTGCTTTATGGTGCTTTATGGCGCTTTATGGTGCTTTATGGTGCTTTATGGTGCTTTATGGTGCTTTATGGCGCTATATGGCGCATTATGGCGCTATATGGTGCTTTATGATGCATTATGGCGCTATATGGTAATGCACTTTAAGGCGCTATATGGTGCTTTAAGGGGCTATATGGGGCTTTATGGTGCTTTATGGCGCTATATGGTGCTTTGTGGCGCTTTATGGCACTATATGGTGTTATATGGTGCTTTATTGTGCTTTATGGCTCTGTATGGTGCTTTATGGTGCTTTATGGCGCTATATGGTGCTTTATGGCGCTATATGGTATGGTGCTTTATGGCGCTATATGGCGCTATATGGTATGGCGCTTTATGGCACTATGTGGCGCTTTACTGGTGCTATCCTCTGGCGTGGTGTTTTGCCTCTGTGTGTACAGCATATTAAAGGGTGGTTACTGTGATAATGTGCTGCTGTGTGTATGACCCAAAAGCTTAGCAGTGAGATTGTATCAGTGTCTTAATTGCATGTTTAAAGGTCAGGCGCGGGGGAGGGTGGCCTCCTCTCTACACACCGTTTACCCGCTACCGCTTATCTCCTCATCACTGCAATTACCACGGCAACCCCTGTTTGTTTGTTTGTCAGAATGCTGTATTAGTGTGTTTCTATCCCAATGAGAATTATAGTAGTGTGTGTGTGTGTGCGTGCACATGTGTGCGTGTGCATGCGAGTGTGTGTACATGTGGGTGTGTGTCCTGTGCTAAGATTACTACAGATATGGGAGGTAGATTGGATAGCTGTGCAGCTCTGAAGTCTCAGAGCAGACATGACACAATGATTCAGGCAGAGAGAGAATGTAGCTAAACACACACTATGGAGGAGGAAAATACTGCATTGGGTCATCTATCAGTGTCTCTGTTAGCCCACACCCTACACACAACATGACTGGCCTGAGAATGCAGAGGCGGTATGGGATCACCCATATATCTATATGGTGACATTTCTCCTCCCCTATACTGTAGTTATTTTTGCTCAGTTCTGATGAACGCACACATACAGTGCATTCGGAAAGTATTCAGATCCCTTTTTCCACCCTGTGTAGAATTTCCACCAGTGGCGCATTTTATGTAGCGTGAAATTCCCGTCCAACCAAAAGACAATGAGACCCGCCCAGACCCTAACATTGAGCTGCCCAGGAAGAGACAGATCATCCGCAAACAATTGAAGAAAAAATCGACTTAATTTTGGTAAGAAAATGTAAATGAATTTGTATAAAAATAGAAAACAAGTATAAAAAAATCTATAAATCTAAGTTACGTGAGTGCAATGAATGTGGATGTGAGTTGTGTGAGGGTTAAGAGAATGTGGATGTGAGTTGTGTGAGTCTAGTGAATGTGGATGTGGATGTGAGTTGTGTAGTCTAGTGAATGGATGTGGATGTGAGTTGTGTGAGTGTGGTGAATGTGATGTGAGTTGGTGAGTCTACTGAATGTCATGTGAGTTGTGTGAGTCTAGTGGATGTGAGTTGTGTGAGTAAGTGAATGTGGATGTGAGTTGCGTGAGTGTAGTGAATTTGATATGAGGTTGTGAGTGTAGTGAATGTGGATGTGGATGTGTGAGTCTAGTGAATGAGGATGTGAGTTGTGTGAGTGTAGTGAATGTGGATGTCAGTTGTGTGAGTGTAGTGAATGTGAATGTGGATGTGGATGTGAGTTGTGTGAGTCTAGTGTATGGATGTGAGTTGTGTGAGTGTAGTGAATGTTGATGTGAGTTGTGTGAGTCTAGTGAATGTGGATGTGAGTTGTGTGAGTCTAGTGAATGTGGATGTGGATGAGTTGTGTGAGTCTAGTGAATGTGGATGTGAGTTGTGTGAGTCTAGTGAATGTGATGTGAGTTGTGTGAGTGTAGTGAATGTTGATGTGAGTTGTGTGAGTCTAGTGAATGTGGATGTGAGTGTAGGGAATGATGTGAGTTGTGTGAGTCTAGTGGATGTGGATGTGTGTTGTGTGAGTGTAGTGAATGTGGATGTGAGTTGTGTGAGTGTAGTTAATGTGGATGTGAGTTGTGCGAGTGTAGTGAATGTGGATGTGAGTTGTGTGAGTCTAGTGAATGTGATGTAAGTTCTGTGAGTGTAGTGAATGTGGATGTGGATCTGAGTTGTGTGAGTCTAGTGAATGTGGGATTTACATTTACATTTACATTTAAGTCATTTAGCAGACGCTCTTATCCAGAGCGACTTACAAATTGGTGAATTCACCTTCTGACATCCAGTGGAACAGCCACTTTACAATAGTGCATCTAAATCATTAAGGGGGGGTGAGAAGGATTGCTTATCCTATCCTAGTATTCCTTGAAGAGGTGGGCTTCAGGTCGCTGTCCTGGCGCGTCGTGAGGAGTTTGTTCCACCATTGGGGGGCCAGAGCAGCGAACAGTTTTGACTGGGCTGAGCGGGAACTGTACTTCCTCAGTGGTAGGGAGGCGAGCAGGCCAGAGGTGGATGAACGCAGTGCCCTTGTTTGGGTGTAGGGCCTGATCAGAGCCTGGAGGTACTGCGGTGCCGTTCCCCTCACAGCTCCGTAGGCAAGCACCATGGTCTTGTAGCGGATGCGAGCTTCAACTGGAAGCCAGTGGAGAGAGCGGAGGAGCGGGGTGACGTGAGAGAACTTGGGAAGGTTGAACACCAGACGGGCTGCGGCGTTCTGGATGAGTTGTAGGGTTTAATGGCACAGGCAGGGAGCCCAGCCAACAGCGAGTTGCAGTAATCCAGACGGAGATGACAAGTGCCTGGATTAGGACCTGCGCCGCTTCCTGTGTGAGGCAGGGTCGTACTCTGCGGATGTTGTAGAGCATGAACCTACAGGAACGGGCCACCGCCATGATGTTGGTTGAGAACGACAGGGTGTTGTCCAGGATCACGCCAAGGTTCTTAGCGCTCTGGGAGGAGGACACAATGGAGTTGTCAACCGTGATGGCGAGATCATGGAACGGGCAGTCCTTCCCCGGGAGGAAGAGCAGCTCCGTCTTGCCGAGGTTCAGCTTGAGGTGGTGATCCGTCATCCACACTGATATGTCTGCCAGACATGCAGAGATGCGATTCGCCACCTGGTCATCAGAAGGGGGAAAGGAGAAGATTAATTGTGTGTCGTCTGCATAGCAATGATAGGAGAGACCATGAGGTTATGACAGAGCCAAGTGACTTGGTGTATAGCGAGAATAGAGAGGGCCTAGAACAGAGCCCTGGGGACACCAGTGGTGAGAGCGCGTGGCGAGGAGAGACAGATTCCCGCCACGCCACCTGGTAGGAGCGACTGTCAGGTAGGACGCAATCCAAGCGTGGGCCGCGCGGAGATGCCCAACTCGGAGAGGGTGGAGAGGAGGATCTGATGGTTCACAGTATCGAAGGCAGCCGATAGGTCTAGAAGGATGAGAGCAGAGGAGAGAGAGTTAGCTTTAGCAGTGCGGAGCGCCTCCGTGATACAGAGAAGAGCAGTCTCAGTTGAATGACTAGTCTTGAAACCTGACTGATTTGGATCAAGAAGGTCATTCTGAGAGAGATAGCGGGAGAGCTGGCCAAGGACGGCACGTTCAAGAGTTTTGGAGAGAAAAGAAAGAAGGGATACTGGTCTGTAGTTGTTGACATCGGAGGGATCGAGTGTAGGTTTTTTCAGAAGGGGTGCAACTCGCTCTCTTGAAGACGGAAGGACGTAGCCAGCGGTCAGGGATGAGTTGATGAGCGAGGTGAGGTAAGGGAGAAGGTCTCCGGAAATGGTCTGGAGAAGAGAGGAGGGGATAGGGTCAAGCGGGCAGGTTGTTGGGCGGCCGGCCGTCACAAGAAGCGAGATTTCATCTGGAGAGAGAGGGGAGAAAGAGGTCAGAGCACAGGGTAGGGCAGTGTGAGCAGAACCAGCGGTGTCGTTTGACTTAGCAAACGAGGATCGGATGTCGTCGACCTTCTTTTCAAAATGGTTGACGAAGTCATCTGCAGAGAGGGAGGAGGGGGGGAGGGGAGGAGGATTCAGGAGGGAGGAGAAGGTGGCAAAGAGCTTCCTAGGGTTAGAGGCAGATGCTTGGAATTTAGAGTGGTAGAAAGTGGCTTTAGCAGCAGAGACAGAGGAGGAAAATGTAGAGAGGAGGGAGTGAAAGGATGCCAGGTCCGCAGGGAGGCGAGTTTTCCTCCATTTCCGCCGGCTGCCCGGAGCTCTGTTCTGTGAGCTCGCAATGAGTCGTCGAGCCACGGAGCGGGGGGGAGGACCGAGCCGGCCTGGAGGATAGGGGACATAGAGAGTCAAAGGATGCAGAAAGGGAAGAGAGGAGGGTTGAGGAGGCAGAATCAGGAGATAGGTTGGAGAAGGTATGAGCAGAGGGAAGAGATGATAGGATGGAAGAGGAGAGAGTAGCGGGGGAGAGAGAGCGAAGGTTGGGACGGCGCGATACCATCCGAGTAGGGGCAGTGTGGGAAGTGTTGGATGAGAGCGAGAGGGAAAAGGATACAAGGTAGTGGTCGGAGACTTGGAGGGGAGTTGCAATGAGGTTAGTGGAAGAACAGCATCTAGTAAAGATGAGGTCGAGCGTATTGCCTGCCTTGTGAGTAGGGGGGAAGGTGAGAGGGTGAGGTCAAAAGAGGAGAGGAGTGGAAAGAAGGAGGCAGAGAGGAATGAGTCAAAGGTAGACGTGGGGAGGTTAAAGTCGCCCAGGACTGTGAGAGGTGAGCCGTCCTCAGGAAAGGAGCTTATCAAGGCATCAAGCTCATTGGATGAACTCTCCGAGGGAACCTGGAGGGCGATAAATGATAAGGATGTTAAGCTTGAAAGGGCTGGTAACTGTGACAGCATGGAATTCAAAGGAGGCGATAGACAGATGGGTAAGGGGAGAGAGAGAGAATGACCACTTGGGAGAGATGAGGATCCCGGGTGCCACCACCCCGCTGACCAGAAGCTCTCGGGGTGTGCGAGAACACGTGGGCGGACGAAGAGAGAGCAGTAGGAGTAGCAGTGTTATCTGTGGTGATCCATGTTTCCGTCAGTGCCAAGAAGTCGAGGGACTGAGGGAGGCATAGGCTGAGATGAACTCTGCCTTGTTGGCCGCAGATCGGCAGTTCCAGAGGCTACCGGAGACCTGGAACTCCACGTGGGTCGTGCGCTGGGACCACCAGATTAGGGTGGCCGCGGCCACGCGGTGTGGAGCGTTTGTATGGTCTGTGCAGAGAGGAGAGAACAGGGATAGATAGACACATAGTTGACAGGCTACAGAAGAGGCTACGCTAATGCAAAGGAGATTGGAATGACAAGTGGACTACACGCCTCGAATGTTCAGAAAGTTAAGCTTACGTAGCAAGAATCTTATTGACTAAAATGATTGAAATGATACAGTACTGCTGGAGTAGGCTAGCTGGTAGTGGCTGCGATGTTGACACTACACTAATCAAGTCGCTCCGTCGAGTGTAATAGTTTCTACAGTGCTGCTATTCGGGGGCTAGCTGGCTAGCTAGCAGGTTGATTGCGTTACGTTACGTTAAAAGAACGACAATAGCTGGCTAGCTAACCTAGAAAATGCTGGCTACACAATTGTCTTAGATACAAGACGGCTATGTAGCTGGCTAGCTACGATCAAACAAATCAAAACCGTGTACTGTAATAGTTTCTACAGTGCTGCTATTCGGGTTAGCTAGTGTGGATTACTAGCTACGTTAAAAGAACGACAATAGCTGGCCAGCTAACCTAGAAAATCGCTCTAGACTACACAATTGTCTTAGATACAAAGACGGCTATGTAGCTGGCTAGCTACGATCAAACAAATCAAACCGTTGTACTGTAATGAAGTGAAATGAAAATGTGATACTACCTGTGGAGCGACGTGGAATGTTGACCGGGTAGTTGAAGTTCAATTCGGTAGAGGTTGGCTAGTTGTTGGCTAGCTAGCTAGCAGCATCTCCTACGTTAAGGACGACAAATAGGTGGCTAGCTAACCTCGGTAAATTAAGATAATCACTCTAAGTCTACACACTCTAAACTACACAATTATCTTGGATACGAAGACAGCGAAGACAACTATGTAGCTAGCTGACACTACGCTAATCGAGTCGTTCAGTTGAGTGTAATAGTTTCTACAGTGCTGGTGGCTATGGACGCAGTTATTGCTTAGCGCTGCTGGGCAGATAGCAGTGTAGACTACGTTAGATCTACGAAATACGATAATTATGCAATTATCTTTGATACAAAGACGGCTATGTAGCTAGCTAAGAAGAAATTGCTAAGATTAGACAAATCAAACCGTTGTACTATAATGAAATGTAATGAAAAGTTATACTACCTGCGGACCTGAAGTGTAGATGCGACCGC